>NC_090804.1:6038666-6348333 GCF_036512215.1 Solanum lycopersicum | reverse complement strand
TTAGATGAGACACTTCAACAGACATGATCAAATTATTCTTTCATCTGGTGTTATAAAAGTTAAATTTAAAAAGATTACGTTGAAAATACGGTTTTATTATAGGGACAAAACATTACTATCAGGACAGTTGGTGATAAGAAGCAACTTTCAACGCCAACGTGGAAAATTATTATTTCGAAGGCATAATATATAAATATGATATTTAATTTATTTTCAACGTATAATTATGTCCTTCAATTTTAAGTGTGCATAAGTAGACACGTAAATTTGTAATAAAATTGAACAAGTAGATATACATGTCCTATATGACACAATATACATAAAACGTCACGTATGACACAAAATTGTCATGTAGGGTGTCATGTAGGACGAATATGTCTATTTGTTTAATTTTATATAAGTTTAAGTTCCTACTTGTGAACACCTAAAATTAAAGGTCATTGTTGTCAGTTGACGTCAAGTTAAGGTTTATATACTCCCTCCGTCTTAATTTAGGTGACATTTTTCATTTTTAGAAAGTCAAACAATTTAAATTTGACCTGAAATTTTACGTATAAAAGCAAATAAAAACGAAAGACAAATAAAATAAAATCAATAGAAACATAGAAGAGAAAAACAACCTGACTAATTAAAATACAAGATTAAAAAAATAAGAATATTTTATTAAAAAAATATCTGCACACGTGGCGGATGAATGTGGACAAACACAACCAACTTTGGAGTGTTGAAAGTATCATATCAGCACAAAAGATGCGCAAACAAACAAAAAAAATGAGTTGAATGTGTTTCTATAATTTCGATGAGGATGCTTATGTTTTATGCCTAACTCTTTAATTATTTAAAAGTTTAAAATCATAAGATTTAAAAGTTTTTTAATCGAATGTTTCTTGACCTCATAATTAGTCAAAGAAGAACAAAAAGTCATTGTTGTCTTGTTGATAGCTTATATATATAAACTACAAAAAGTAGTGTTTTCTTCATTTTCCATTTTCACAGCAATTCATCATAATGAATAATACTTCAACAGAAAATGGCTATAACTTATGGAGTGAAATCATTGAATCAATCAGAACAACATTCAAATCTCATGTTCGCCATTTTCATGCAATTTCAATCCTATTCCTCTTCCCTATCATTCTCTCTCTAATTGTATATCCTTCTTTCGAGCTTGCCATATTTCACCCCGATTATCATTTCACTAGCTATGCTCAACTTCAATTTCCTCAACTTTTCGCAATTTCAAGTTTCGAAACTATTCTACTTGTACTGTATGCTCTGTTTTTGACATTCTTTTTCATCTGTGGAGTAGGCACTACTACATATAGCGTTGTTCAAGTGATCTATGATAGACCGATCAACGTCTTTTCGTCTATTAAATCTATGAGAAATTCATTCTTCCCTCTTCTCTCCACCTTCATTGTTTCGCAAACAATTTTCATTTCATCCACTCTTCTTTTCGCCCTAATTTTGGTGTTTGTAGTGCGAATTCTTCAATCTCTTGGACTAATTGAGCTCAAATCAAACTCCGATCACTTGTTATTTTTGGTTATTTTCTGGTTGATCGTGATTGTACCGATTCTGATTTGGCTACAAGTGAACTGGTGTTTAGCTTATGTGATAACAATGGTTGAATCGAAGAAGGGTTACGAGACACTAAGGAGAAGTGCGAAGTTAGTAGAAGGGGAGAGATGGGTAGCTTTGAAGATTCTTATGTATTATGGGACTGTGATTGTATATATGGTGGTTTGGTATGCCATGTTTTTAGCAAAACGCGAAACATGGAGGAGCTTCGCGGGAATACTGGTGACTGTGTGTAATTCGGCGATGGGATATATACTGATGAATCAGTATCTTATGGCGAACGTGGTGTTGTATATGCACTGCAAGGAGTTGAATGATGAGAAATTGATGTCGAAAACTGCTGCTGGAGAATACGTTTCTCTGTCCGTTGAAGAAGAGGAGACGAATCATGATGCTGTGTAGTTATTTGGTTTTGTTTTAAATTAGAAAAGATTAAACGTGTGGTACTTTGATATTGTAATTGAAGAGATGTATGAGCCAAATAGTTATATATTGATATGTAAATATTATGGATATGTTATCGGAACGTGGTATTGTATGTGTATTGCGAGGCATGCACATGATCTATTGTACATTTCTACATAGCAAAACCCTTTGGCTTACACAATCTGTGCAATTTACGAAAACAAACCAAGTCTTACACGATTTTTAAAGAAATTAAACAGGCTCAAGCTATCACAAGGTAAACTTCAAAGGAACCAGCTACTAGACGGTTTGATAGTAAAACGATTGATTTGTATGTTCAGTATTACTGCAGCCGTCAGGCTCGAGATTTTCCTCTCGATTCACCTGCTTAGACATAGTTCACCATCTTTCAGTACCGACATGTACTACACAATATTATGATTCTTCTCCTCGTCGTCCAATGGCACTGATACATCTTCGAATGACAATTTTTCGCCTTCCAAGCCCTTGCAATACATATATAATTCCACATTCAATACAAGAAACTGATTCATTCCCAAAGTTCCCAGCACTGTACACTGCACGACTTGTGATGTCACAGAAAAACTCCGCCAATGATCGCGCTTTCCCACACCCAAAATCACAAAAACGACGTTACTCCCAATCACCATTGCTCCCAACGATAGCCCGTAGAACAAATGTGTCCAGAAAGCAACCCATCTCATCCCTTTCACCAAATACGCACTTCTCCTCAGCGTTTCGAATCCCCATTTGGATTCAACCGCTGCTATCGCATAAGCTAATGACCAGTTCACCTGTAACCATAGCAGTACTGGTACGATCACGAGAATGAACAAAAACCAGAAGTGATTCGAGTCGTTTTGGAGTTCAATCAACCCGAGATCTTTAAGAATTTGGAGTGAAACAACAAAAACAAGGGCAATAATGATAATAACTGAAATGAATATGGTATGAGAAACGATGAAGGTGGAGAGAAGGGGGAAGAAAGAATTTCTGATAGATATAATCGACGATATGAGGTTCATGGGTCTATTCTTGTACGCTTGAACGGTGCTATATGTAATTGTGGCTATGGAACAGAGGAAAAACAGGGCAAAAAACAGAGTGCACACCATGGTTACAAAAATTTCGAAACTGGAAATGGAAAACTGAGTTGAAATGATGAAATTATAATCGGGATGAAAGAAGGCAAGATCGAAAGAAGGATATACAATTAAAGAGAAAATTATAGGCCACAGGAACATGATTGAAAGTGCATGGAAATGGAGAGAATGAGATCTGAGTACGAGCAATGTTGAATTTAGGATCTGTCTCCATACGGGGATACAATTTTCTGTCGAAGCAAACGACATTGAGTTCGATGATGCAGAAGATGAATGAATGAATGCTGGTGAGAAATGAAAAATGAAAGAATCAGTTGTAGATATTTGTATTAGTATTGGCTCTAAGAAACAGTCAAATTAAGGGGACATTTAAAGCTTCTCCTTTTCTGATTCGACCAAGACCAAGTCGTCATATAAATAATTGGTCACAAGACAACTGGCACTATAGTGAAGACGTATCAAAGGAAAGGTAATTAAACAAGACATGTCACAACTCAAAACTATCGAGAACATGATTTAAAAAAAAAAAAAAGAGGAGTGCTAGGAACCACAAGAGTTGTAGGATAAGCCAAAAGGAAATAATACTTGTGTACTGTTTTACCTTCAGTTTTCACACACATCTTGGGCAGCAGCTCCTGCTGAAGCAATTGTAGTGGTTGTCGTCTTCTTCTTCTCACTTAACTCCGATGTCTACTCCTACCGAAAATGGTAGCCAACGGGTAGAGATCCTGAAACCAATTCACCGCATAATGAAGTCCCACCCTCGACATCTCCATGGACTTTCAATTCTCTTCTTCTTACCATTGTTCACTCTCATCGTATATCCTTCTTTCCACCTCGCCCTCTTTCATCCCGACTACAATTTCTACCAACTTGACTCTCACTACCTTCCCATTTCCAGTTTCGAAATTGTCTTACCCATACTATACACTCTCTGTATATCCCTATTTTACCTCTGTGCCGTAGCCACTATTACACACAGCGCTGCTCAAGCATTGTGCGATAAACCGATCAATCTTCTTTCCTCTGTTAAATCTATTAGAAATTCCTTCTTTCCTCTTCTCTCAACTTTTATCCTCTCTCATACCATTCTCATTTCAATTGCTCTGTTTTTCGTTATAGTCGTAGTTTTCCTAGTCCAAATTCTTCGATCTATCGGATTAATTGAACTCAAATACGACCTGAATCACTTTTTATATTTGTGTTTTTTCTCGTTGATTGTGATTGCACCGATTCTTCTTTGGCTACAGGTGAATTGGTTATTAGCTTATGTGATAGCAGTGGTTGAATCTAAGTTTGGTTTCGAAGCATTGAGGAGAAGTGCGAATTTGTTAAAGGGGAAGAGATGGATAGCTTCGTACACGATGCTGTTTGACGGGCTTTTAATGGGACTGTTGGTGGTTACTCATTCCATTATTCCAGTCGCGGTGGGTGTTGCCCGTGGTAGCTTGGTGGTGATATTGGCGGTTGTGGCGGGATCTCTTATGATGAATTACCATCTTCTAAAGAATGTAGCTTTGTACATGTATTGTAAAGAACAATTCTTCAATGGTGAAAAGTTGCTATTTGAGAGCGGAGACAAGTTTACCGGAGCTAATGAGTATGTAGACAATGAGAAAAAATCATGCTATTGAGTAAGTTTGTTTAATTTCTCTATAGATTGTGTTGTTAAATTTGGGTTTTTTTAATCGCGTGGTGCTTATTTCTTTCCTCTCTTAGAGTCGAGAATCCTTTGGAAACGATCTTTTCTAAAGTAAGATCTCAGTGTATCCTAGAAAAGATAATATTGTTTTAACCACATGTGGTAGTACTATTACCATTGGTATCAAGATATGCATCTTCGAGTGATGAATTGTTTAGTTACTCTGATCTCCAAGGATAATTTTCACCATTCAAGTCCGTGCACGACATATACAACTCATTGTTACCCTAAGATACTCAAATGAAAACCTATTTTTGAAATAATGAACAAGTAAAAAAGAACGTACTTACATATTCTACTACCCATTCCTCCATATCAACCTCGTATGGTGAATTACTCTTCCTTTAATAGTCATTATACATTTTGGCTTCATGGGAAAAAGGAAAATCTCCACCCCAAGTGTGGTTAAAGGATTAAGAATATCTATATTCTTAACCAAAAGTTTATGGTTCGAATTTTGAAAGAGGGAAAAAGGTCTGATATAACCCTCAACTTTGTCATTTGGAGCTGATATACTCCTTGTTATGAAAGTGGCTCATATATACCTCTACATATAAACAAATGGGTCACATATACCCTTTTCCTCTAACGAAATTAAAAAAAAGAAGATAATTTTAATCTAACTTTTTATTTTTTTTTTACAATATATAATCCCATATGAGTAACTTTAATCCTCGCCAAACATATTTTTTTTGACTTTTTTTTGTTTCAATGACTAATTTAGAATTATTATTTTGATAATCAAATTTATTTATGTTTCACTAATATTCTTGTAAAACTTATTGTAGATGACCAAATTTTTTTCTTCAAATACAAAAATCAAATTACAATATAGACAAAAAAAAAATAGTTTAAATTTTTTTTTCTTTAAACAAAGGAAAGAAAGAAAAAATAAAATAAGAATAAGAAACTCAAATAATTCTAATAAAAAAAGTCAAAAAATAATTTATGTATTAAAAAAATTAAAATATACCTTGAACTTTGATAGAAGAATCATATATACCCCTATATAATTTTTAAAAAAAATTAAAAGTAATAAATATATATTTAAAACTAATTTTTTTAACTTCCGTTAAATGAAGGGTATATGTGAGCCATTTTGTAACAGCAGGGGTATATGTGAGCCGTTTGTATAACGGTAAGGTCATATATGAGCCACTTTCATAACGAGGGGTATATCAGCTCGAAATGACAAAGTTGAGGGGTATATCAGACCATTTTCCCTTTGAAAGATACAAAATATCCAAATGCAAGGCCCTTTCTCCGTTAGTAGGGCCTCATGCGGCATAATTAGTCAAAGCAAAGGCTCCTTTTGTGACATTGATACGACATCATTTTTGAAGTTTGAAGTGTTTGAGCAACATAGCTGATAAGAATTACTACTGCAAAAGATGCACAAAGAGTAAAAGGTGATACCGGATATACATATCGAATTCGTAACCTTCATTTTCCAATTCACAACGATCTTCTTCTTCTTCATCATCGATCTTACTAGTCATCATCCCGATTATGATCTCAGTATTTCCACTATTCGGACTTGATCAAATGAAGAAACTTTCAATCCCACTATAAAAGAAAAAAAAATTGATTGTTACTTGAGCTAAATAGTCAATGAAAAGGCTTCACCTGGAACAGTTTCTTTCATTTTCCATTTCACAGCATTCATCTTCTTCTTCTTTCATCGTTGATTGTCATGCATTATCCATCTCCATTGTCAACTGAATTTGATCGTCTATGAACCGATATCAAAAAATCATTAGATCACATATACAACGGTAATTCTGATCATTTCAATGTCCTTAAAATCCTTTTCCTCTTGCCTATCTCTCCCTCTCTTATTTTATGTCCTTGTTCCGCCTTGCTCTCTTTCATCCAGATTTCTTCACTTCCACTCAATCACAATCCCGTCTTTTCTTTCCCAACTTCGAAGCTATTGTATTACTAGTCTACGCTCTGTTTCTCGCCCTGTTTTTCCTCTGTGTCGTAGCCACGATAGATCCATCACCTTCATTTCATCTATTAAATCCATCAGAAATTCCTTTTTCCCTCTTCTCTCCACTTTTATCATTTCTCAAACCATTTTCATTTCAATCATTCACGTTTTCGCCCTAGTTGTGCTTCTCTTATCCCAAATTCTCCAATCTCTCGGATTAATTGAATTCAAATCCGACTAAAATTGTTTGTTATTTTCGCGTTTATTGTGGTGTTACCGATCCTGCTATGGCTACAGGTAAACTGGTCATTAGCTTATGTGATAGCAATGGTTGAATCAAAATCAGGTTTCGAAACACTGAGGAGATGTAGTGGATATTTGGTAAAAGTGAAGAAATCAGTAGCTTTTCGAATACATTTAAATTTCGGGCTTATGGTGGGAGGAATGGTGATTGGTTCTAACGTGTTTTTAGCCAGTACTATGCTGTATGGTCTAGTCAAATCTGGTTTTCCGATGGTAATTATACGAACTATATAGATCAAAAATTATTTTTATCATATATAAATATTGAACATTCTTCATGAAATTTCTGGTTTCGTCACAGGTAAGGGGGTACTATGATGTGGTGGATACTGGCATCGTCTGGGATGAGAGAGTTACGTGCTTCTGTATTTGTATTGCAACGACTTTAATGGAGGAAAATTAACCTTGGAGGGAATCGAAGGCAAGTTTTCAGACGAATTTGTATATTTGCCCTTAGACGATGAGAAGAATCATGCCATTGTGTAATTTATGGTTATATGAAAAATCAACTTCATTTGTTTATATATGCAAAGATTAATGGTGATATATTGTTGTGAGGTAATGAATAAGAGAATCCCATGTTCATAATACATGAATTAGTTATTGAGCACTTTTGACATTAAATAATTTAGAGCTTGTTTCGATTTGTATAATATATAAAAAGGGTCTGATATACCCCTCAACTTTGTCATTTGGAGCTTATATACCCCTCGTTATAAAAGTGGCTCATATATGTCCTTACCGTTATACAAACGGCTCATATATACCCTTGCCGTTACAAAATGACTCACATATACCCTTCATTTAACGGAAGTTAAAAAATTAGTTTTAAATTTATATTTTTTACTTCTAATTTTTTAAAAAAAATTATTTAGTGGTATATATGATTCTTCTATCAAAGTTCAAGGTATATTTTAATTTTTTTTCATACATAAATTATTTTTTGACTTCTTTTATTATAATTATTTGAATTTCTTGTTCTTATTTTGTTTTTTTCTTTTCATTCCTTAATTTAAAGAATAAAAAATTGAACTATTTTTTGTGTGTATTGTAATTTAATTTCGTATTCGAAGAAAAAATTTGGTCATCTACAATAAGTTTTACAAGAATATTAGTGAAACATAAATAAATTTGATTATCAAAATAATAATTATAAATTAGTCATTGAAACAAAAAAAGTCAAAAATAAATAAATTTGACGAGGATTAAATTTACTCATATGGATTATATTTTTTAGAAAAAAATAATAAAAATTTATATTAAAATTATTATTTTTTTCATTTCCGTTAGAGGAAAAGGGTATATGTGAGCCATTTGTTTACAAGTAGGGGTATATATGAGCCACTTTCATAACAAGGGGTATATCAGCTCTAAATGACAAAGTTGAGGGGTATATCAGACTCTTTTTCCATATATAAATATGTTTTTTAATTTTATTTTATCTGATATTTATGTTCTTCCATTTCGAGTGTACACAAGTAGGTATTTGAAATTGTATAAAATTAAACATGTAGACACACACATCTTAGCATAATACATGTAGGATGCACATACAATACAAAATTGTAAATTAGGACGTTACGTAGAACAAATGTATCTATTTATTCAATTTTACACAAGTTCGTGTCTGTTTATGCACACTGTAAAATTAAAGGACATAAATATTAATTGAAGTCTAGTTAAAGGCATATTCGATTGATGATTATGACTTTTAGCTTTGTAGTAATAGCTTAAGTAAACACTTTAACTATTCAAAAACTCGAACAAATAAACACTTTGAATATTGCAAGTCATATGCATGATAGACAAATACTCCTACATGGATTAGTGAACACATATGGATACATATGTTTAGTCGTTCAATTTTATACAAAGTAAAGTGTCTAGTTATGCATACTCAAAATTGGGAAGACATAAATTTTAGTTGAATTCAAATTAAAGAGTACGTTTATATATTATGTCTAATTTTTTTTTAAAAAAAAATGATAATACGCTGTGTGTACTGTTCTTCATTTTCCCCAATTTCACAGCCATCATCTTCTTCCCTTAGTCCAAATTCTTCAATCTATCAGATTAATTGAACTCAAAATGCTTAAAGCTTCAAGCTTTAAAGTGAGCTCGAAGCTTGTTAACTCACATACAAAAATTCAATCCTGCTACCTTGAACAAGACCTGAAGGGACAAAAAGTTGCTATAGTTGGCCTTGGAAAATCAGGTTCTGCTGCTACAAAGCTTGCTCTTGCTAGAGGTGCTTCAGTTACAGCCATTGATCAAAATGAGATCTCAGAATCAACATTTCACATAAATAATGGTTTATTAGATCTGAAAAATGCGGATTTGAAGACATTTTTTGGTAATTTTGATGATAAGATTCTGAAAGAGGCGGATGTAGTTGTCGTTTCTCCTGGAGTTCCACTGGAAAGATATGGAATTCAATCAATGATATGTTCGGGGAAGGAAGTACTCTCAGAGTTAGATTTTGCTGCGCAAATTATTCCGAGTTATACTAAGGTTTTAGCAGTTACTGGAACTAATGGGAAGTCTACTGTTACCACATTTGCAGGACAGATACTTAATCATTTGGGTTTCGAGACGTTTGTTGGTGGCAACCTTGGAGTTCCACTCTCAGATGCTGTTTTTCATTCGCCTGACCGGAGATCTTTAGAGGTGGCAGTGGTGGAGGTGAGTAGTTATCAGCTGGAAATCCCACCGAAATACTTTTGTCCTTCGGTTGCTGTGATACTAAATCTTACTCCTGATCATCTTGAACGACACCACACGATGAAAAACTATGCTGCAATCAAGTGTCGTATCTTTTCTCAGATGAGAGGGAAGAAAATTGGTGTTGTTCCACTTGGAAATCCATATCTGGATGAAGCAGTTATGGATCATGCGGATGGCGTTAGTCTTGCTTGGATTGGAGGTTCTCCTGGTGTGAACGTTGATGTGGAGGCGAAGATTGCTGAGTTAAAGCTTCCTACAATAGACTGTCTTTCACAATTACAATTGAGTGAGCTGAAGGCAGTTGGGAAGCACAATTACACCAATGCTGCAGTGGCTGCATTATCAGTTCTTGGGTTGGATATTGAGATCAAAGCTGAAGCTTTTAGTTCAATGATTTCCAAATTGACAACTCTGCCTCATCGAATGCAAGTTGTTCATGTAGACGATGATGGAATAGTTTGGGTTGACGACAGCAAGGCAACAAATGTTGAGGCTTCGTATTTTGGTTTGATTGGTTTTGAGCTGAAGTCAGTGGTTCTACTTGGTGGTGTTGCAAAGGAGGTAGAGATGAAAGGTTCTAATGGATTTGAGCAGCTGGTTGAACCTCTTCGACACCATCGAGGTGTAATCACTTTTGGATTTTCAGGAAAGATGATACAGAGAACACTCTGTGCTAATGGTCTAACCATTCCTTGTTTGAATGCTGAAACTCTCAAGGATGCTGTGAGGTTGGCAAGGAGTATAGCACAACGTGGCGATGCCATTGTACTGAGTCCTGGTTGTGCTAGCTTTGACGAGTTCAGAAATTTCGAGCAAAGAGGAAGGATCTTTCAAGAGCTTGCTATCTCTTCAGAGTGACTGACCATCTCTTCCATGTTTTGTTGGTCACTCGAGATGGACTATTTTCGCGAACTTTGCTAGTGTGAGTTGATTCAGATGCCAAAAATTGTAACTTCAATCCTTGTTGAATATTTGAAATATGAAGTTAGTGACTTACTGATATTTGAGTAATTGTAGTATTGTACCTTGGCTTTTGATCATTCTTTCCTCTTAAGATTTAGGACAGTTGAACGTTAGTATGCTAAGATATAGTTAGATATAGGCGAGTTTTCTACAACAACAAATCCAGTATAGGTCCACGAGTAGAGTTTGAAAAAGGTAAAATGTACACAACCTTACCTCTACCTTTACCTTTATGGAGTAGAGAGATTGTTTACGATTAACCCTTGACATTTAACTAGTCATTGTATCAAGAATAGATGGCAACATTAGAACAGTGAAGGCACCCCAAAAACTAGTTAAAGTAGAAACCCACTTCTAAGTGATGGCAGCAAGAACTGATCATTGAATGCTCTGCATTTTGAGGACAAGAGAATAGACATAATGTTTTTTCCACTAGACATTTACAGCACTTCTCTCACCCAAAAATCCAAAAATTGAACTCAATGGACAATGGAACAGACCAAGTTGATGGTATATACTACTGGACAAACATCATCAACAAATTAAGAAATGTCAACAGATCATGTAGCTTCAAGAGCTTACAGAAGAATTCCCAAGTATGTTTGGAGGCTTAATGCTTCCTGATGTTAGCCTGGGTTGATGAAGACGGGACCATCAATCTTCTGACTCTATCATCTTGTTGATCAGAACCAAAAAGAATGCTACTCCACCTTGTTGACCTTTGCACAATTCGGGTAGGCACACGATCACTATCCTCCCCACCAGATGCCTCGTATCCATCACTAGTTGATCTAGACAATGGTGTATCCTTTTGAAGAGTCATTCCAGATGATAGGTGACCTACAAGACGTGCAGCATCTTCAACTCCTGAGGATGACATCCGGAGTGGGTGAATGTCAGGAGAGTCCAAACTACTCTCAGGTGAAGAAGCAACAACAACACCTGAGGTGGACAGTCCTCGGGTTGTTCGGAAATCACTCCGTGCTTCAAGCTGAAGGGGAGCTAAACTGCTTGATGACTCAGTTAGCATGGGTCTTCTGCTGTTTTGAGCTATATCATTGGGAATTTTACTCATGGTTTCAAAGGGTAACTCTGCAGGGAGTCTAACTCGTTTACTAGCTCTCCTTCTATTGTTATCAAGCCTAGGCACCATGCGACGCCCGCTACTTCCTAAACTGCTATTTGTTTCAAGAATGTAAGGTTCTTTGTTTCTCACCACTGGCTGAAGAATTTTCGATTTTTTCCTTGCTTCAGCAGCAGCTTTTGAAACATCCTCCGCATTTAATCGTGCTAGTGTCCATGGGCTAATCTTCACGGCAGCTGGATTCTTTTTCTTGATAGGTTCATCCGCCATTGACCTTTTCCCAAGTGAACTGACCGATACTGTATCAGGAGGAACTACATCATACTGCAGGGAACCACCAAAAAGTTAAACGAAAGTTAGTACATTAACCTTTTCCTATTCACCTATACAAAAGCATCAACGCATACACTACCCAGCTCAAGAAATATACTTGATACTACTGTAGAGGAAAATTGCTCAAGTCCCTTCGGCTTTTATATGAGGAAAGAAAAAAAAACAGAATTGGAAATATTACATCAAACAGAATGTGTCAAGCATAAAAAAACAATCCCTCTTAAATCTCTCAATGCTATGTCATTCTCAATCTCTAACAATAACCAGACCATATGAGTCCTACCTTATACCAATCACAACCACAGAATCCCTTAATGGTTGTAACAGCCACACCAAAGAATCAACTTAAGAGAGAACTGTTCAGGATTTGCTATCTGTCAAAGTGGATTACTGTCCTCACAAGGAAAAATTCGCAAACCTTCACGGCACCAGCACAAGGTTTAATTTTCTAAAATCTCTTTTGACAACAGAAGAGCCAAAATACTGAACATACTTTCTTGCAGGAGACCACTTCAAAGAGCCTCTATCCACAAGCCGGCAAAGCATTTTCCACATTACCGGGCTAAATAGAATTTCTTTTCTTTTGATTAGTTATGGAATTGAAGCTAAGAAATGTGAAATAGAAACTAAATTCAAATATGAGAAGCCAACTGAAAGACTTTTACAAAAATAAGCACCACAAACTCACTAAAGGGCTGCTAACACCATAACCAACTAAAAGATAATTATAAATTCACACTGCAAACTCAATGAAGGTCTGCTGATACCATAACCAACTGTTTAGTACTACTAAATTACTCGAACTTGTCATATTAGATTTTTTCTTGAACCATACCTGATCCTCAACAAAAAGGCGAGGTGGTGTGCACCATGCTGCTCGATGGAAAGTATTGAAGGAGCTTGCACTGCTTAATCCAGTTAGGGAGCTAACAGTAGACATTTGTGGACTTTGCTGACCTGCAACTCCTTGTTGCTCTTGATCTCTGAGAGCAATGATGTAGTCATAGGTGCTAATTCCCTGCCATCCACGCAAACAGTCAGACAATTTTTAAGAAAAAGAGCCACAAGATAGGATCACCAGATGAGTGATGACAAAGGACTAACCTTCTTTATGAGAAGTATGTGAAAGAAGAAAAGTTGAGCTAGTGGCAGGGTTGCTATCATGGCCAAGATGGTACAGACAGCCTGTTACATGTAGAACTAACTTCAGACACATTTCAGATATAAAATTATACAAAAACCAACCCCTGTAGTTTAGTAACATTGTAGGCATGCTTTAACAAATAATAGTGTCTTCTCTCAAACCGCTTTATCTTTTAGATGAAATGGTCACAGACTTTATCATGGTCTTGGAGTAAGTACAGGTTCTAGGTTTGATCTCACCAGCCACTATTAAAAAGAATTTCCATGTATTTGGATCAAGGAAAAAAATCAAGCCCGCACGTAAAGGGTTGTGTTGGAGACATAATTAAGCAAATAAAAATATGCTACAACTTGAGTTTTTAGTTAAGATGGTCACATACTTCAACACTTCATTTTCTAACACAAGTTAGTATTGGTATGAACAGTTTTGTTGCTTCTTTTCCTGCTTACTACTCCCTTACCCAAAATAAAACTATAATAATGGCATGAAAGGAATATAGGTACTGACATAAGGGGAAAGTGCAAGTATACTCACCACTACAATAACAAAAGGAACAATGGAGAAACTGCTTCCTAATTTGGAGGTGATTTCCGCAGAAAATTTCTTCTTCTCGATAAAGCAGCAGATTAGTACAAGAATTCCAGTTGACCACTGAAGTATAAGCTGCAATCTCAAGTCCAAAGTGCACAAACCAAGTAGACCTGTCAATAGTCAATTAAATGGAAAATGCACAAATATGAAATGCTTAAAGTATCAGAGGTGACTCTGATTGTGGGTAAGTTTTCTTCCGGAAACAAGAAGAAAATAGAAAAGGAGGTTCTTTGTATGACAGTTCTCAAGTGGTGCGCATAAGCAATAACCAAAAGGAAGTAAAGGGGCTAGGAGGACTGAGGGAGAGAAAGATAAAGTTAAGAAATGACTGATTTAAAATTGAAGATGTCATTTCAAATTTCAGGTAATGGATAAACCTTTCAGATGGAAGAAACATTCCAATAGCATGTCGGACTCATGACCTAGCATAGAATCTGTAGAAATGTGTAAGCACAATAAAAGCTAGCAAAGAGAGCTTGATCATACCAGCAGGAGGGCTGAAACCATGAGCGCAAAGAACTTGCGATAGTTCCTTTTCCCTATACAGTTGTTTATCCACTACAGAAACCAAAAACAGAAAAATAAGATTAATAAGTTTTTACATAAACGTCGACACAGTCGAGCATCTATGCTGTATATACGACATTTCAGACTACTCAAGGTTGTCAAATACCCTGCAATGATGGTCAAACTGATCGACGCACTTGTCACATACTCTGCAATGCTTGCTGTATTTAAATACCTGCAAGTGTCATCCAGCATTGAGCATATCATATGAACAGGCATTATAGCAATCTTACTATAATAAGAACAGGTCTATCAAGCTAAGAACATCAGTTTTAAGCAAAATTGAGAATTATTATACCAAGTGAAAAACAAAAAATAATACTGTCTTCCTTTCAATTTGTTTGACTTCCTTCCTTCTTTAGTCTGTTCCAAAACAAAGAAGTCTTGTTTTTGGCAATTATTTATTTCTAACTTTTGACATGACATGTTCAAAACCACAAGATTAAAGAGCATTTTGGTTCATTCAACATATCTTTAGCTTAAGACCACAAGATCCAAAAGTCATATTTACTTTCATTAACTCCATGCCAAGTCAAAACCAAACAAACAAATTGAAGCGGCGGGAGTATATGTTTGTTTTACAACAAGATTTCTTGCGGAATAATTCTAAATTCAGTACATAATAATGCCTCAAAGTGGAAGCACGAGAAATGATGGGATGTGAAGTTACAAACCTCTACTTCACACAAACTGCAGTAGAACATGCCATCTTCACTCAACTGTTGCTGAGAAGACTCCTCATGTCTGCCTGTGCAGTTGCTGATAAGAGCACAAGGTAGTAGAGCCAACAATCCGGAAGAGAAAGATCGTTCACGAGTAGCTGTAATTTTCTGTTCAGTTTCATTGTGATCTGCAGCTGGTTCAGCTCCTTTGTTGCTTTTTCCAGATGCATTTTCCCCAATCGATGCAGCATTAGCATCTTGTATAGAAGAATTCGTCTCGCACCCTAATTTAGATTCTTTAAGTTGAACTTGCTTTTCGTGGTCTAGCTTCTTAATATACTTCTTGGATCTAAAAACTCCTGGATCAGCAGGATCAGCAGCAGCGCACCAGATATACAAGCCAAATGCACTAATTATCTGGAGAAAACAAAGGATTATATACCAGATGCCTTCAAATGAAAACTTACATGTTACAACAGCAAAAGTATTAAACCCATTCACATATTAGGTTGTTGAGATGTATCATCTGATTCATGAAAAATAGACATCACCAATCTCATTTGCCATTCTATAAATTAAGAAGTAGTTACAGAATCCAGTACCGTGTTGAAATCTTCTTTATTCAAAACAACATTGTGCTACATGATGATGCGAGAGACAAAATAATTCTCTATCAAATCCATTTTTCAGCTGGAATTGGTACTGAACACTCAAAATCTTCCAATTACTTTGGGCAGCTAACGTATGGCTAAAAACACCTAAATTGATTACTTCTAGATTAAAAAGAAAAGATGTGATTTTTCTGACAGGAATCCTGCACCACCAAATCAAGTTTATCATCCAAATGTTCTCAAAGGTGGACATAGAGTGTTGGGAGTCCATTCATTAGAACCATTCGTCTTCAGTGTAAATAGTAGATATGTATGTGAAAAAACAAAAGGTAGTCTAGTCAAATTCTGAACCTACATTTCCAAAGAACTAAGCTAAAGTTTGGTCATAGATTTTGAAGTTGCATCTTGAAAAATTGAGTTTTGAAGTGGTAGTTTTTGGAACTTGAAGTTATGTTAGGACATACATTATATACTTGGAAAAAATTTGAAGTTTTGGGAACTTCAAAATATTTCAAGGTCAGATTTTTAATATATGAACAAAATACCATGGCCAAACAAATACTTGAAAAAGATAAATTTTCAAAATCTGATCCAAAATCTATGGTTATACGCTAGCTAAGAAACTTGAACCTATTAAATTGTTAAGTTCAAACACAGGATTTGCCCTCCACTTGCTTACATTGTATCAAATAGACTGAAAATCTCCATAATTATGAGTATTAAGTCCTACAGATGGAACAACCTAAAGAAAGGAAACAAACCAACATTCAAAACAAAAGAACATGAGAAATTTGACAGAGGTGGCAGGAGAAGAAAAAGGCAGAACAAAATCCAGAAAGTACAATGAAACACAGAGGGAAGATCTGAAACACTGATGGCAGCTAAAAGATAGATCTGAGTTCTTCATTGCCTTGACAAAATGCAGATATGAAAGACAAAAGAGAAGACAAAGAACTCAAGATGGCTTACAAGAGGAGTATAAAGCCCCATCACAATATACTGAAACAATTTCTTTCCCACAAAAGGTGCAAAGAAGACATAGAAAGCAAATCCCAGTGCCAGAAACACAGCAACAGCTACCACCTGCAAAGATAAATACCTAAATCAAACACAGGTTTGCAGAATTCCCAAATTAGATAAACCAGAGCTCAAAATGTACACATGAATAGAGCCCTCCCCAACCTCTACCCCCTCCCCCTCCCATACCCCACACACATACAAAAGAGAAAAAGTTAGAACCTGGAGAGGATGATAGGGAAGTTGCCATCCATGCTTCCTCATTGTGCTGATTGAATGTAGCAGGCTATAAAAATGCAAGAGGGGAGAAAAAATATTTGATTTTTCACTCTATTCCTTTCTTGAATCTCTGTTTTCTTTCAGCTCCCCACATTTTCTTGATAGAAAAAAACAAGAAAGATCAGTTTTTTACTGTATTCAACAAGAAATCTTGCAACCCCATTCACCAAATAACTCTCATAAGATATGAAATTGAGGGGAAAACAACAAAGAAAGGAAAGTAAACTCAAAGAGAAAAAAAATGCATAATGTTGACTGACAGTAGAGTGTGGGGAATGAAAAGGGGATATGTCCTGATGACTTAGCTAAGCTTTTGTCTAGTTCACTCAATCATAATCCATCCCCATAACCACAATGAGGTTGATGAAGAGAGAGAAAGACAAGAGCTTTGAACCTTGTAACAAAATGGGTACTCATTATTTTCTCCTAATTTTTTTTGGGTTTCTTTATTTTGAAGTTTATTTTGTCTTCTTGGGAAGAGGCCTATGTACACTACTGTACAGTGATTGATCTATAGGTGGTGTAACTGTGGAGAGAGAGAGAGAGGCATATGCTTTTCAAGCTTATTATTACCTTGCCAACCAACACAACCTGCTTTCACTTTTTCCCTTGTTTCTTGCATTGCCTTTTGGCCATGGCCAAAATCATGTGTCACACACAGCCAACAACAGCCACTTGTATTTTTTTTTTCTCTTTTTTTCTTTCAACTTGAGCCTGTTTCGTTCTATTTTAACTTTCGTTTTAAATAAAAATTAATTTTTTTCTCTAGAAATATTACATAATTACTTTTAATTATATTCTTCAACATTAAAGAAGTGGCCCCTTTTTTATTAATATATATCATCTCAATTTATGTAGCACAATTGAAATTTTGAGAGCCAATTAAATAATATTTCTTTCTTTGCCTTTTAAGTTTTGACTTTATATATGGATCGAGTAATATGAAACGGACAGAGTAATAAATACGAAAAAATTACAACAAGTAAAATGAGACGGAGAATAATTCCCAAACAACCCCTTCTTATTTATGGTTCTCTTTTTTTCTTTTTCTTTTTTGTTATTTACCTATTAATTGATATTTATATTAGAGTTGGATTTAATTTGAATTCATATCAAAAAAATTTATATTAAAAAATAAAATATTTCTTAATAAAAATTAAATTTTGTACAAATTTAAAATATCCGATTAAGAACGATATCTCATTTATGACTCTTTAATACTCTCTTTCTACCTCTTTTGTCATTTTTTCTTCTCTCTCTTTTGAGTCTTGTCTATTTCTCTGCTACTTTTATCTTCTTCTTCTTTTTGCAATTACACATTTCTTACCCAAAATGGTCCCTAAAACTTATTGAGTTTTAGTATTTATTTATTCATTTATTAGAAAATACTTGTTAATATATTTTCTCTTTTATCTCTCACGTGATGTAAATTATTCAACACAAATTCAAATTCAAAATAAATCAATTTTATTTTTTTGGTTTGTTACTACAAATATACTCCACCTTTATCTCATTTACTACCTTTATAATCGATTTTTAGAAATGGCATCTTCTTATATATAGTAAAATTTTAATTCTAATATTCATATTTTTGCTTTTAGTATATTCTCTTATAGTGATGACATGATATTTTTAAAATGATGAAGATTCAAGGAATATTTTATGGAGTATTATATACATACTTTGAAATTAGAAAGTTCACAAAAATTGTTTATATTTTAAAACTTTACATCTAGTAAAAAAAAAAAATTGGAAAATGATAAAAAGGAGTTAAAGCTATAATTATTTTAAGATAGTTTTTTAGTTAACGCGGTAGTTAAAATAAAATGAAATATCCAACAAACATTAATATATTAGGTAGTTTTTATCTTTATTTATCACTTGATGCGTAATTTATATATTGAAACTATACTATATTTTAATTTATGCATTGTAAGATTCTTTTTAAAGGACGGTATTCCTAACATGATTTTTTTCTATTCTTATTCATTCAAACTTCGTAACCTTAGTTAAAAATTGACGAATCTCAATTATCTCATCACAACCAGTAATACGTTATATATATATATATATATTAAAAAAAATTCTTTTGAGTATGTGTTGCTTTTTAAGCTCCTAAATTGTTGCACAACCTGAAAAGGCATGATTTTATTGCATGCTAGTATTTGGAAGCACTAGGAATACTACTGGTGAAAGAATAAAATGTTGGACCTATCATTTAAATAATATATTTATGATTAAAAGGAGTAGTTTATTAAGCCTAAAAGACAATAACATAATTCACTAATTAGAATCTAGTGGCTTAGCCATGTGTTAGTTATACAATTGCTATGAGTTTTAAGGGGGAAAAAAAAAGAAAATCATAGTATCAAATTGCCCTATATAACTAATAATATATGGTCTGCCTAAAAAAAAAACTTCAAATCGATTGAATTATTTCCAATAATTGAAAAGTTTAAACTTTATTGCAATTTAATCTAACGATTTTATCTTAATAGTAATCTTTGATCTTAAAATAAGTATCGTTTTACTAATATATCACACGATTAGTTATTCTGAATTTGTTATTTATGTCGAATGGTTGAATATTGCCTTTTATACAAAGATATGCAATGAAAATAACGTAATATAATAGAAAAAATAAAACAATAGAATAGGTTAAAAAATACTCTATAATATTTTCTATTTTCTCCCATTTCCATTTCTTTGTCATTAATTGTTTGTCTACTATCAAATAATCAATTCATATTTTGGATGTAAAATACAAATATAGAATAAGCTAAGCTTAGCTTATATGTCGAGTCTCGTGTGGAAAAAGATAATTAAAATAATTACAAGTATAATTTCACTAGGTAGATATTAATATATATTAAAATCAGAGTGAAAAGAAAAAAAAATTATGATAAAAACATTTAGGACGAAAACAAGTACATAAAGATAATACTAAGGAGTCTTATTTTTAATTAGCTTAACGTTTTTTTTTTTAGGTTTTAATTTATTTTATTTTTTTAAATTTCTATAATTTTAATTACTGATTTCAAATCATATATCTAAACACTTAGGGGTCGTTTGGTAGGGAGTATTAGGGAAAATAGTCAAAGTATTAAGTATGGTATTATTTAATTTTATGTTTTGTAGGAATTTTGAATCAATCTATTGATTAGTTATACACCCTACAAGGTATTAGAGGGTGTATAACTAATACCTTGCATTTGGTGGTATTAATTTAATACCATGGGACTAATCTACATAAAGACAAAAATACCCCCTTAAATTCTTTTAATCATTTTGTTTATTTTCTTGATTTTATATTTTATATTTATACTAATAAATTTGTTTAAATGAATTAATTTACAAATTTTATTATTTAGATATAACTTTATATTTCTAAAACATGAGTTATTTAATCTACTTATTATTAATATAAAATATGATAATCCGACTAATATGCTAATGTTGATGTATGAATTTAAAAACAATTCATACGTCAAATATTGTCTCTTAACGGAAGTTCCTTAAGCATTACACAAATAGTCTAAAACAAGAGCATATACATATAAATAAAACATCTCGATCATAAAAATAGTTTAATTAATTTTGCTATATCTATTGTCTATTTTTATTTTATTATATGATAAAGAGTTTTTTAAAAGATTTATTGATACAAAACGAAGTTCAATAAATTTTTCCTATATATTATTATAGTTGTGTGACATTTTGAGATATTAACTCCAATTTATAGATGACAATTATTTACTCTCAAATAATTTAAGTGAGAACGTAATGAATATGATAATAAAGTTTTATTCTCCTATCTAGTTAAAAATGCTATGAAAAAATAATATTATCCGTCAATTATCTACCTTGACCCAATTACATGAAATACAAAAATCCCATAACAACTCAAGGGTATAATTGGAAAGAACATTTTTCTAAAGCTTTAAACCACACACAAAGCTAGTTAAAAAACAATGAATCAAACATTTAATAAATAATAATCCTTGCATTACCAATCTCTGCATTACTAATCCGTGCATTATTGATTTTTGTACTAAATGAACCATTAAATTTTATACATTAAATAAAAAATATCACGTAAATTAAGATATACCTTCAAAAAGGAATAGTATGTTAGCATACAAATGCAAAAATCCATAAAAGTGTAGTTGGAGAGTTGACAAAAACTATTGTGTAAGTAATAATAATAATAATTTTTTTTAAAAGGTTTAGAGATAGTTTTTCTATACGACCTGTCTTTTTGGCAGCTTCTTGTCAGTTTCATCGTGCTTAATGAATTTATTTATTTTTTGATATTATTTCAAAGCACTTTAAATTAATTACCCCTAAGTCAAGACATCTCAAGTTTTGTATTTTATTTTTTCCACTTAAAAATTAAAATACTTATTATTAATCAAATAATAGAGGTTTTATCAAAAAATAATATTTATATAAAATAGAAATAAAATTGCGTAAGTATTATCCTTATTAGATCATAAACACTCGTAGAATTATACTAAATTTGTTAGCATTATTGTTATTGTAGTAGTTATTACTCTCTCTGATCATTTTAAGTGATGTAATTTGACTCGACGCGGAGTTAAACTGTTTAAGAAAGAAAGGAAGACTTTTAAAATTTATGGTTCAAAATGAATGAATTTGCGTGGCTGTAAATCATTTTACTAAAGGTAAAGTAGACATTTTTATAGTTAAGTTGTTACTCAATATAAAAATGTGTTAATTTTTTTAAGCGAATTAAAATAAAAAAATAAATTAAATAAATCGAGACAGAGCAAGTACTGATCGGGGAAAAGACTGCTTGTTAGTTCAAAACAATAACAACAAATTTGTAATTACTCTATTAATATTGTCTTTATCTTTGCTTTTTTAATTTCTCTTTCAATTTTAGATAAGATAGACAATAAAATGTTTGTGATATGACCAAATCCTAATTATTGGGTACCAAACCTTCTCTTGCACTGTCAATATCAGTAGAATGACAATGTTGTTTTGGCCTAATTACAATCTTAATTTAGTTATGTTAGCTAAGTAATGTCAAAAATACAACAGTAAACATAGATTAATCATTTTTTTATTCACCAATAATCAGTATTGATATGACTCATTTCCCAAACAAATCGCAATTGACATTTAGGCTAAGGATGTATAATTTTTTATGTGCTGATTTTTTTTTATAGGTTAAACATGTAAAAGTTCTTTTCTATTGAATGACGATGAGATTCGATCTTAAAATTTTTGTCTGCTTCAATAGCATGTTACATTAAACTTTTGATCGAGTTCACACCCCAACAAGAAGTTTAAACGAAGATAATCCAAGTCGTATAAGAAAATCACGATTCAATTAATTCTTTGATTTGGGACATTCTATTCAACACCACCTCCTCCCCCTCCTAATATCTAGAGATTTTTTATTCTAGGTTGGTCTGATGCGTGTATGTTCATCAACTAGGGATATTGTTTTCACTCCCTATAGTTGATTAATTTCTGAAAAATTTATATCGAATCTAACTTTGATACCATATTGTAAAGTGTGACTATCTTATCTAAAGTTTTGATTTTTTTTAAAAACATACTTTTATTGATTAATTCTACTCCCTACCAAATTTTAAGCTCAACATAATCCAAAAAATACAGATTTAAAGAAGCAAAAATCATTCTATTTTTAATAGTTATTTTTTTTTATATAACACTTCATGAAAAGCAAAAAATGCAAGTATATTTAGTGTTGTTTATGGTTAAGGTAAACTAGTAAATCAAACCGCAATCCGAATTAAATCGATTAAAAAAGTTGATAATTGGTTTAGTTTGGTTAGGTTTGGTTTTTAAATTTTGAAAATCGATACTATTTGATTTGGTTTTGATTTTACTAAAAAACAACCGTAAAAATAATCAAATCGCACTGATAAATTGAACATATAAATTTTATAATTGTTTATATATTATTCATAACTAAATTAAAAATATTTTTATTAAATATTAATTTACTTAAATCTTTAATTTTACCATTTTCTCAAGCCCAACACTTCAGTCAAAGTATAACAATCTCAATTTCAAGTCCATCAAAATTCATATTAGTCTTACCTACTGTACTTCACATAAAATAGTCACACTTTCTCTTAAATGAATTACTTTGTTTATGTAGTAATAACTCTAGTATTGCTTCATTGCTTGGCTGAACCATTAGTTTTTTTTAAAAATTGTTCATGTACTTGGTGTTTGTGTATATCAAAATACGTACGTCTTCAAAAAAATTATTACTTTCAAAAACTAAATAAACCAGAAAAACTGAATCAAATCGACAACAATTAAACCGATGGTTATTATTTTTATTAAGTTTAGTTTGATTTTAAAAATTTTAAAAATCGACTAAATTAATTTAATTTTGATTTAATTAATAATCGATCCAAATCAAATCACAAACGACCCAAATACATTAAACCAAATGATTCAAAGTCACACGAATCTACTAAATGTAGTGAAACAAGAAGAAGTGTATTTTTATACTTTGAGAAATACAAATTATTAACTACAAGTACAATAAGGTACGTAATGAATGTAAATGTAATAAATAAATAAATAAATAAATAAAGAATACAATATGATGATTGAAGCATTTCCCCAAAATCTTTGAGGACAAGCAAAGCAAAGACAATTTTGACTTTACTTTTTTCCATAATTTGACTTTTATTATTCCCTACTTATATTATTTAGTATATATGATAACAACGATAACGAGAGCATTATTTCATTTCAAATAGCTAAAAAAATTACTGAATTATAATAATTTGTTATTAAGAATATTTAAATTATGTTATATAATCATCTCATGCATCATTTTATTTGAATACATAATATTTTTTTCGATGATTTAGCTAATACATAGAAGAGATTTCCTTGTCCTTAGTTAATCTAAATTTTAAATATACAAAATGAGAATTTCTCCTTAAATGGTGTTATGTCCGCAAGTTCATTTAATAAAAAAACTAAAATTTATTTAATTACGAAATAATTTTCAAAACATAATGAAATATATTATGCATGTACGCAGAATAATAACAACAACAACAATAATAATAATAATAATAATAATGAAATTACATTATATTCATGCATATAATAAGTACACTCATGTGTATATAATAACTTTATCGTAGCAAAATAAACTATATGTACGTGCTTAATAAATGTATCTGCAAGTATATAATATTTCTGCTTAACCATATTCACACGAATAAAAAGAATATTTACGAATATCTATAAAATCACAAACTATCATATATATTATGATATTTCTTTAAAATATTGTTCTTTCAAATAAATACAAGTATCTTAGTTTGATCCATTACATAAGTTTTTCTATTTTTCTTTTATTAAAAAATATCTTCTCTTAAAAAGATCGATATATCTGAAATATACGAATATTAAACACTAAAGTGGAAATAAAAGAAAACATGATACTAATATTATTTTACAACTACTATATATTCCTTTCTTGTACCTCCAGTTAACTAGAAATAATTGTCAAAAAAGCAAGATAGTTGAGAATAAATAATAATATCATTATTTTCTAGGAATTTGACCCGTGACTAATTTATAGTAACTTGGCTTTTTGTTTAATTTCTTTTATTTGTCTTTGGCTCCTAATATTCATCACGTGATTGATAGAAACCCGTGACTGTAAATATAAATTTTACCTCGTATATATTAATTTTACTTGTACGTGAAAATTTTAATTAAAAATAAAATAATATTTATCGTTTCATCGTAACTTTCGTGATTGATTGTTAACTGCGACGTTGACTGTTCCCCATTTCAAATTTATTTCTTTTTTAAGCTATTTTTGTTTGCTATAAAATATTATTCTTCATTAAATATAGTAAGATTTGAAATAATGCACAAATCTTTATCATCTCAATTTGTAATAGATGTACATAATTACACAATAAATCCAATTCACCCCATAAATATAGTATATTGTGTTATTTTCAGTAGACCCTGAGGTTTGAGAAAGTGCACTTTGCCCCTTGAAGTTTGAGAAAGTAATAGACAAGCCCCAAGACTACATTTTTTATTTGTTGGACTATAAACTTCATTTTCTAGAATACAATGTATATCACAAAAGTAACAATATAAAATTAATGAATTTTCAAAAAAAATTCTTATTTAGAATGAAAAATTAATAAAATTATGATGACATCAAAAAACCGTATGATCGTATATTCCATATTAATTTTCTCTTAATTTTTGTTATTTTTTTCTATATACCAAACACATTCTTTATGTATAATATGTGTATATTTGTATAAAACAAAGTGTATATCTATATATTTATATCATGAACTTTTTAATTTTTCCTAAGAGTTATGACTTTTTTCAAAAAACTATAGTTTTTTTTTAAAGAGTTGTGATTTTTTTGATAAGGCACAACAAATACCTATTCATACTATCCTTTGTTGGTTATGAAATAGATGAAATCTTTAACCTTTTCGAAGGGTTACGATTTTTTTCAAAGAACTGTGGCTTTTTTAAAGCGTTGTGACTTTTTGATAAAACACATACACAATAAATACTTTTTCGTACTATCCTTTGGTGCTTATAAATAAAGAAATTTCGTCTCATTTTAAAACTATAAATTTTATAAATTTCTTACTCTTCTCCTTCTTAAAAAACTTAAATGTGATTTGCACTCATTGAATGGTTCAAAGTTCAGTGGAGAATGTGAAGTACATTTAAGTTTGTTCATGATTAAATTTGAGTATGCATCAATTTTTTCTGTGAGGGGCCTTTGTAAAAAAATTTACAAATTATGTTCCAATTACTTTTTATACTGTGAAAAAATCATTTTGACGTGTGTTGATTGACCTTAGATACATCATGATATACGTATAACACATCTATCGAAAACCTATTAATTGTAAAAGTGTAATATCACTGTTACTTATAATATATATTTCAAGACAGTGCAACACACAATAAAAAAAGACATGATACATAAACACCGTTACTTGTAATATATATCTCAAGACAGTGCAATAGCAAAGAACACACATTAATAAAAAAAGACATGATACATAAACATGACTCTTAACTTGACTTTAACGGACAACAATGTTCTCAAACTTTGAGTGTGTACAAGTAATCACTTAAACTTTATAAAATTGAACAATGTCCTGCATAGTAATAATACATGTAAGACGCTCCATAGGATACACAATTTTCATGTAAGCTGTCATGTAGGACGAATATATATATTTGTTTAATTTTATACAAGTTTAATTCTCTATTTATGCATACCTAAAATTAAAAATCATAGCAATCAGCTAATGTCAATTTAATGGTTATGTTTATCTATGATTTAACAAAAAGTGGGGCAAAAACATTATATCCATTGTAATGAGAGGAGGGGTATTCTTGAAACCTTAAATGATGAAGAAGGTAAAGAGAGAGTGGGGTGTGACTTTCTTTCATAATGAATTTTACCAACAACTTTAGACAAGCATGTGACACATTTAATTATACCTTATCTCCCTCTCTCATCAAGTGCTTGTATTTTCACCTCAAATGCTTTGCCTTGTGACCTTATGTCCTAACATTTGTTATGATCAAACAACACCTGGTCCATAAATTCAAGATTCAGAGTTAGTAAATTTTTTAAAAATATATGATTTATATTATTATAATATGTTTTTTGAGGTGAATGAAACGAGTTCAGTTAAATTTATTTGAGATGTTGTAAATTCTTTTGAAAAAGATGAGAGAATGTAATTAGTTTTATCGTAAAGTATTGTAATTAACATACGAGATTATACTCTTTTAGTCGAGTTAAGCCAATTTTCCATTTGTCAACATGATATTAGAGCCAAATCGATCCTAACTCTTCTTTTTGGAAAAATTGTATAAAATAACAAACTATTAATTCAGTTAAATGGTATAACCACAATTTCATTTAAGTGTAGTCTGTAGCAAACAGTTGTCATTCACCTCTTTCTCTAGAGAATCTCATTCGCCACTGTCCCTCGCCTCTCTCACTTTATACAAACACAAATACATATATTGCGTTAGTGTTTGTATAAAGCGAGAGAAAATTGTACATACAAATATAAATACAAATATTTTCATTCTATACACGTATAATTATTCAAATACAGATGTTCCCCTAACAGTTCTCTTTTGTCTTTCTCTCTTTTTCACTTTATACAACACAAAAATTATACAAATTATAATGTATAATTTATGTTGTATAAAGCGAGAGAGAGATTTGATATACAAATATTTTATTTCGATTCAGTTGTATATAAGTTCAAATTTTATGGAGATATACAAATACAATAATTGATAAATATACATAGTAGTTACACATATACAAATATCTAATCTATATACATATACAATCGTTGCGCTTTTATGCAAACGAATGTCTGCTTGCGCTTTATACAAATTTGATGCTCCATAATAAACATAAAATTTACTATGAAGTGCAATTATGCAAACTATAATTATAGCATACAAATATAATTTTTTGTATTTGTTAAACCTAAAATTTACTTATTCTTATTTAATCCGATGTTCGTAATGGCATGTTGTTCTTTGGCAGATCCAAAAAGAGAAAATTGTTCCTTTTTTGTGGACTTCAACATTCATCTCAGCCCAATGGGCTTCCTCTTTTCCTTGAGGTTCATTTAAGCCTTACCAAAATAACAGGGATAAAATATAATTTAGATTTTATACTATGAGATTTATGTAAGTTATACAAATTTTAAAGTGCATTTTGGATATGTAAGGGTCAACTTATCGAAATTAAATGATTGTTTCAGTTTTTTATGTGTGTTAGTGCATAAATATTTTGATATTACGACTTTCCATCGTTTATTTTTATATAATATTTATGGAATCCTTCGTAGAAAATTGAGTGAGCAGTACATACAATTTCACTATTTCTTAAGATATTTAATTTTTTTAATAAAATAAACGAAATTAAATAAATTAAAAAAATAAACGAAATTCAATCTAATTGATTCCAACATTTGAGAAATCAACTTAATTGATTTGGTTTGTTTTTATGAGAATATCAACCTTCTTTTTCCCATAAGATATTGTAAATAAATAATTAATATAAATATCGAATACAAATAAATTTTTTGATCCACAAATTTTGTATATACATTCCAAACTACCCTATGTGACTTGTGAGGCTCACAAGGCTACCTACACTTCTATTTTTAGTGCTTTCAATAAATTCAACAACCAAACAATTTTTTTTTATTAAAATATGTTTTAGATTAATTGGATTAAGATAACCTTCTAAATTCAATTTCCCTTGAATAAGAATTCAAAATAGGGATTAGGAGGAAGAATATTTCAGGTATAGTAGGGTAGTCATCTAGCTGTGCACCAACATGTATTATTTAAAGAGAAAAAAAAACTCTATAGTGGATTGAGAATGTCTTTTATTTAATTTTAGTGATATAAAAATGTTAGATGATTTTTTTTTATATAAATTTCATAGTTTTAATATGAAATTACAATTTATTCCTAATAAGTTTTTAATTATATTAATCTCTTTAAAATTAGAAAAACCAAATACAATAGTTGAAGCTCAGATACATTAAATACTGTTTCGAATATAATTAAAAACTAGCTCAGATACATAATATGTAGCTCAAATACATTACATACTGGCTCGAATACATTAATATGTAGCTCGAATACATTAAAAACTAGCTTGAATACATTAATATAATATGTAGCTCAGATACATTAAAAAATAGGAATTTTGGAGATTTTTAAAAATAATGAGGAATAATGAAAATAAGTAAAACAAAAGGTATGTATTTTTGATGTGTTATTCAAATCTTAGTGAATATAGTTACTCGATAATTTGTATTGATGAAAGATACATTTTTTTCATACATACTTATCCACTAGAGTATTTCGAAAATAAATTTTGCTTTTACCAAATCAAGTAAAAATAATTTTTTTTTCATGAATTATCATTAATATTAATGTATTATTTTCCAAATACTTAATACGAAACGTTAATTATCCCATTAACTGATAGGAATAATGTGGTAAAATAACCAGGTTATTTTTTTTAATAAAAGTGTCAAATTCAAATATCACGAGTGAAAATGAATAATCAAAAAAATAATAATTATCTTGTAAATTAATCGATATATATATATATATATATAAAATTGGCTTTGAAGTGACACTTGAACAAATAATTCAAGCCGCTTAATTAGCATTAACTCACGAGAAAAAACCATAGTATAATGGGGTTTGGTCTAAGAGTTTGGTAGTGATTGACTAAAATCATTTTCATTTTTTTAAATATCTAAGTTATTTTTATTTTTAATTTGTAAAAAAAATACTTGTGATTTGAGGGAAGGACTCTTGTGCCATACATGAGAAAAAAATAATAATATTATTGAAATTAAGAGAACCATAAAGACAAAAAAATATACTTTATGAATTCAAAGTGGCTCTTTATTTTAATTATTGTGTGATTAAAATAGGGAGAAAAACACTTGCCTAATCCAAGTATGGACCCTAAATTTTGTCTCTTCAATAGCATAATGCCTTCACCAAATTGTGCATTATATTTTTGTTGCCTAATTATCTCTAAAATACCATTCTCATTCACATTTGGGTTCAAAATTGACCACTTAATTAACGATTTTAAATTTAAATTATTTAAATATGTGAGGCTCAACTATTAGTTATAATTTAACTTATTAATATAATTTATAAATCCACTTATTAACCACCCACTACTAATTAAACTCCACCCAATTAATAAATTTAACCCAAATCCACCTATTAAACAAAACAACTATTTGTGCTCTTCTCAGTCAATTTCTCCTAGTAAAAAACAATGACAACATCAATAATGTATTAGTATAATTTCAATCGGACTTCCCATAGACAATCCAAATCTAATTGGACGTCCACATCAGTTGAAACTCCGAGTAATATTGATTATACTAGTTTACTGAATTAGCAACACTTATTAAAATTAATTTGTCTAAATTTTTAAAATCAATGGAGGATTTTGTTAAACGTAGGAGAAAGTAACTGAGACGAACACAGTCTTAGAAAGGAAGGGTTCAGGGTTTTGTTTAATAAAGTGGATTTGGGACGGGTTTATTAAATGAGTGGGTAGTTAGTTGGTTTATAAAGTATAAACAAAATTAATTTACCAATATTTGAGCACTAAGTATTTAAAAAGAATATTTAAATAGTTTAAATTTAAAACCGTTAAATATCAATTTTGAATTCAAAGGTGAATGAGAAGGCTATTTTGGAGACAATAGATGGACGAAGGATAATTTTGTGGAAAGCAATTTTTTGAAATTAAACAAATAATTTCTTCCTAATTTGGTAGGAAAAAAAACAATTTAACTAAAGTTGGGACCCTTTTGTCACATAGCAACTAAGACAGGGGCTCTACCACTAAAATCATAATTGTTTGTGTTACAAACCCTATAGTCCCTCCTAATCATTAGTTTCAAAAGTTGGTGTTTTTGCCTAAATCCCACCTACTTAAACAATGTTTATTGCATTTTAATCAACAAAAGTTTGAACCAATTCCAAATTCTTATTAATTTTTTTTAATGGTATCTTTACCAAATAAAGAATATTTTTATTGGTTTGTGGGGTTTGCACTTTGCACCATGCATGTCGTGCCACATTATGTGACACAAAATATATAAGTTAGATAGAAAAAAAAAAGATAGGAATAATTTTTTCTAAAAGAAAAAAGAAGTTATTTAATGAAATCTTTGCAAAAAGAATCTACTAATAGTGGTTCAGTGAGGTTTTTCATTCATATTTTTTCTTGATATGTAAAAAAAAAAACGATTATAAATCATCTAATTAGCGATAAAATGAGAAGTATACAATTATATATTATTTATAAATATTAAAATATGTTTTGTCATCAAAAGTATTTTTAAAAAAATATTTTTGAAGAAGAAAATATTTTTCAAAACAGACTATTCAGAAGTTTGACAAACATACTATTATTTTAAACTTTTAAATATATATATGCATATATAAACACTTGTATATTATCATGGGTAAGCACAATTTTTATACATATTATTTTACTTACAAGTTACAACTCACAATGTTTCATTAGTTCATTCAACCTCTATCAAAAATATAAAAACCTAATAAGAAACATGAATTGAGGAAGGAAGCTAAGTTGACTATTTGATTTCACAAAAACATAAAAAAAAAAAAAAAACAACAACATGATTTTAGACCAAATATTGATTAAAAATGATAAGAAATGATTAAACATTGTGATTAAAAAAACAAGGTAGTTTGGATAGTCAGTTATTAGTTGACTTTTTATAAATTGACTTTGACAAAAGTTTGTGTTGTATATTTTTTACTACCTTATAATCTTGGTTTGTGCTTAATTAGTTCAAATGAATTTGTACTGGAATCTTTATTTTAGACTTATCTTTTCCCTGCAAAAGAGTTGGTTGAATATTTTGACAACTTAAAAAGCACAATGCTTAATTTTCATATAAACATGCATGTTATGTGTTTGTTTACATTTATCAAAAAGTCACAATCATCAATGAAACCAAATATTTAAGTTCGGAGTCTAAAAGATATAAAATATTAACAAAAATTTTAAAATGGTATATAAAATTTTATAATAATCAAAACGGTAAAATCGCTGGAACAACAACGATTTACTCCACCAGAAAAAGCAAAATCGCTGCTACTGCAACGCTTTTACAATTTATTTATTTTTTTTAAAAAATGAAAATGCTGCCTAGGCAGCGATTTTCTAAAAAAAATGAAAATATTTTTATAAAAATCGAAAATCGCTGCCTAAAAAAAATAATTGAAAATCGATGCCTAGGTATCGATTTGAATTTTTTTTTTTAAAAAAATTACATTTTGCAAAATCGCTATCGCTGCAGTAGCAGCGATTTTGCTTTTTCCGGTGGAGTAAATCGTTGTTGTTCCAGCGATTTTACCGTTTTGATAGATATAAAATTTTATATACCGTTGTGAAATTTTTGTTAATATTTTATACCCTTTAAGCTCCGGAGGATTAGTCAAATTCTCAAGCTATGACTTTAATTTTCTGTTTCATAATATTTGTCATATTCTATTTTTCTAAGAGTCAAATTAAATTAACTTTAGCTAACAATTAGATATTTTTTAATCATATTATACGAGAGAATTATAACTAGTAATTTTTTATCGTATTTTTTTTTATAATTTTGAAATAATAAATTAATCTAATCCAACTTAGTTTAAAAATAAGACAAATCAACTCCCGAAAAGCGAAACTTGACATTTGAGTTTCCCCTATCGTATGTCCACCCCATCTCATCTTCCTTTAATATCTCAATATCTCATACGCATGTGAGAGGAAATCAGAATTTTAAAATTTGACTTTGACAGATTAAATTTTTATAAATCTACCACACATTATATTCATTATTCTTTTAGCTAGTATGATTGAGATTTTTTTTAGAATTTTTACTTGCATATTCATATTACGTTTCAGGTAAAAAGTAATGAATTTGGTTAAATTTCTTAGTTTGTTAGCTATATTTGCTATTATTATATTATACTTACAATGATCTTATATCACTGTGAAAATGCTATTTAAATACTCCCTTCCATAATTAGCAAAAAAATAAAAGGACTAAGACCTTTTTCATATTTGAGAATTATTTAATAATTTTTATTTCATCAATAATAATGATATATGCTCTAATTTGACTAACTTGATACGTTTAAAATTACAAAATTTTGATTATAATTTTAATACAATATAAAAAAAAAAGTATTCAAACAAATACTATAGTATAAAACACATAATGATTATGTTGTATAGCTTTGACATGCCATATGTGTACACATAATCATGAGTTAGAATGCATATTGTGAAATTATATTAGAAAACATAAGAAAATTCAATATCCATTTTTAAAGGAGACAATCAATAAAATAATTAGAGTTTCAATAGTTGTAATCCAATTTTGTGTATTTATGTGGGACCCATCTACCCCACTTTAGGGGTGGAGGTAGCTAACTATATATTAATTGTACAAATGAGAACATAAACAGAACTTTAATTTGGAATTAGCAACTCAACATTGGAAGAGTTATGTAAGTTCCTTCATTTCTCTCTTGAAAATTTTCTCTTAGAATCTTATAATTAAAATTTTATTTAATCACTCTAATTTTTCTTTATGTTTTTTTCGTGAACTTCTCTTTACCAGTAAATATAATTTATACTCTAATAACAATTGTGGTGAGATCGATAGAATCCTCATACTTAATCTATAAGTCAAAAATCTCGAATTCAATGAGTAGTAAAAATTTCGAATTCAAGTTCTAGATTATTTTTTTTTGTTAGAAAGAGTTTTCCTTTTAAATGTGCCTTACACCATATAAATCCCGATGAGTAGTGAAAAACCAAAAAATATATATAATTCAAGACTTTTCCATCTTTAGTTAATTCATTTTTTTTCGTTGTTGTTTATCTTTTCGATTTTGCTTGATTATATTTTTTTGAGCTAAGAGTCTATTTGAAACAACTTAAACACAAGGTTAACGTCTTTTTTCGTATATCTTACCCTTCTCAAATTTCATAAAATTATACTGGATATGTTATTTTCTTTTATCTTTTCATTTGCTTATTGATATTGATTTTATTTTTTTGATTTTGCAAGTTTCCAGCTAGTTTATTATTTCTTCTTTTATACTTTGTTCTTATATGAATTATGAAGTTGCTACTTTTTAATTCTAGTTGACCTATAGCTTTGTTTACTTCAAATGCATGCCAGAAAATAATTGCTTTGTTTCCAAATTATGACCTTTCAAGAAAGTTTTATATTTCACTTAATTTTTTTCTGAATTTAAAGATATCATTTTTATTTGTATTGTGTTAATATCTTAAATGTTTAGGTAAATCTCTTTTGTCATTATTGTTATTTCATACTATCATTCTGGCGTTTGATTGGGACCTTTAAAGGACTTCTGCTTGACTTCTTGTATCTTATTCTTCAATTTTTACGACTATCTGTTACTTCGATTGCTTTGTTCGTTTAGATTACACTTATTTTGAACCGAACGTTTATTCGAAAAGTCTTCGTAAAGTAGACCCCGAGATTATACTGGATATGTTTGTTGTTTGGCTGACTTCTTGTTTACTGTTTCAATCTTGAGATATTTCCTCATTTTCTTGATTTGGGGTTCTCTAAAAATCTCCTATTTTATTCATCCTGTTGAAATATAATATAGTCTTTATGTGATCCTCCAAATATAATGATTTTGATTGCAGAAAAGGTTATCTTTTTTGGCTTACAGATAGAGTTCTGCAAAACAATCAACATAATATTAATTGTCTTATATGTGTATTGGTTTATGTGTATTTCATTTTCAATATTCACTAAATGTTAGTAATTTGTTATGAAGGTCACACTATTCCAAATATGGTCATTTAAGCCTTTTGTTCTTTTTTGGCATGTGAGGTAAAGAATGATTGGTAATTTGCACCTTTTCTGAAAATACAAGTGAAATCATGTTTGTTTTGTTCATATCTAAAGTGTTTTTGAATGCTATAATCTTGCAGTTTTTCGGTTGATATATGCAAAAAGGAGGAAACGGGTGTTTTCTGGTGTTTGTGAACTTGTAATATGGGTGGATGTGTGTCGAGTCCGTCTAAGAAGATTAAGTTAAAAGGAAAGTACATTCCCAAGACTCGTAGGTTTCGAAGAAAGGCACCATGTTCTGTTTCTGTTGCACCGATAGAGCAACTTACTGATGCGGGAGAGTATGCCAGAGATGTTGATGTTTGTGAGTTTGTCACAGTAGACTACGAGAGCAGGACGTCGAGTCCTGCATTTCATCATTCCCTAAATTATCATCAAGTTGATGTAGCCGGTATGGATACTTCTAATAGGCCTTAAGGGTTGTTTTAATTGGTATTAGAAGTGTATAACTTCCGAGGGGTTTTTTGATTTACAGGATTAAGCCAAGAGGAAGCATGGTTTGATACTTGCAGTGTCCTCGACTCAGATTCAGACGAAGACTTCACTAGTGTTCTTGGAGGTAATCGATAAATCCTAATCCATATTCCAACAGTAATTTACCAAAAGAAGCTATTTTTGAGTTCTCGTTGTAATTTTGTGTCTAGAAATTTGCCCTTCACTCGTCGTTGCTGCTGGGAGTGCATTAGATCATCAAAGCCAAATTGAAAGCAACTCGCGCTTTTATGATACTATCAACAACAATGATATACCATGTGTAAGTGATACTAAATGAAAAGTTTTGCTTCATGTCCTTGGTTAGCCTTCCGAGTCATTCGTCTGTTGATTCTCGATGCTTGATTCAGGTAGATGGAAGTTTTACTAAGAGGAGAAATGTTGCGGAGGATCTAAGTTTGACATCTCAACGAAAGAAGTTATCAGTTGTAACACTTGCTGATAGTAAGATACTGCATAATCAAGACACGACGACTGAGTTTTGTGAGTGTCACTGCAAATACTAATGCATAGTCTGCCTGATTCTTTCGAAATACTAATGTTTCTGAAAATGAACATTCTGCTTGTATCACATAACTAGTATACTTTCATAATCTAAATGATTTTATAAAAATCCAGGTCCTTCAAGAAGATTATTGTATCATCCAAAAGCAGGATTTCTTATTCCACATTCCAGTAATGTGAAATCGACTCAAGGATGTTGGAGTCCGGTTTCTCCTTCCATATTTAAGCTTCGAGGCACGAATTACTTCAGGCATGTTACTATGGTTACATTGTGTACAATAAGATTTGCAAGTATTTCTTGTTTTGCTCTGCATTCAAGCTTATAAGACTTGTATATATCTCAAATGCAGAGATAAAAGGAAATTTCCTGCCGCGAATTGTTGCCCTTATGTACCTATTGGTGTTGATTTATTTGTTTCTCCACGGAAGATATCTCACATAGCGCGGTATCTTGACCTTCCCTATGTAGAGCCACATGAAAAAGTTCCATCATTGCTTGTCGTCAATATACAGGTCCATAAATAAGACTTGGGACATTTTCTTGACAGTATTAACATTTATTCTGTTAGCTGTGATTAAGTGCATGAACTAAGGCTCATTCGTGGATTTTGTTATCGCAGCTGCCTAGTTACCCTACTTCGATGTTCCTTGGGGAAAACGATGGAGAGGGGATGAGCCTTGTACTATATTTCAAAGTATCAGAAAATTTTGAAAAGGAGGTTTCTCCACAATTTCAAGACAGTATAAAGGTAATAGGCTGTTTTTCGTTTTCTTGAGTACTACTTTCTGTCATCTGGATTACATGAAATGATCCGTTTCTACTTGTTCTTATCGCAGAGACTTGTAAAGGATGAAATGGAAACCGTAAAGGGTTTTGCAAAGGAATCAACAGTTCCTTTCAGAGAAAGACTCAAAATTATGGTTGGTGTAGCCAATCCTGAAGACCTTCATTTAAACCCCGCGGAGAAAAAGCTTTTACATGCATATAATGAAAAACCAGTGCTTTCACGTCCTCAACATGCGTTCTATGAGGTAATGTGTTCTCAATTCTGAACTTTAATACTCCCTCCGTTCTCAAAATACTTGTCATGTTTCACTTTTCGCGTGTTAAACTACATGAACTCTGTCCAGCATTTGGAAAGAATTGATTTTCGAGGGAGAAGGGAGAGTATACATTGGATAAAATTCTCATAATACTTAGTACCTGATGTATTTGAAACATTTTTTTGAATCTCACAGATGATTTTTATGCAGGGAGACAGCTACTTCGAAATAGACTTGGATGTTCATCGTTTCAGTTACATTTCCAGGAAAGGATTTGATGCATTCCGAGAACGGTTGAAACATGGAATTCTTGAACTTGGATTGACAATTCAGGTATAGTTATCAGAAGTTCAGGTGGAAACTGTTGATAGTCCGGGAGTGAAACTTGTGAAAAAGTGATAATTACCATTAGCTAAACGAAAGGACATAATTTTTACCTTGATTTTGTTCTTGATCTAAGATATATTTGTATTGTAATGCAGGCACAGAAGCAAGAGGAGCTGCCAGAGAGAGTTTTGTGCTGTATTCAATTGAACAAAATTGATTTTGTGAATTGTGGCCAAATACCTCAACTTATTATTCCTATTGATAATAATTGAGAGAGCTAGGGAAATAATTGTAAATATTTTTGCAACAAGAAAAAAAAAACTAAATTCTGAAATGTAACAATTACATCAATTTTTATTTGTATCAAGATTGACAAAATATCAAAATAGTTTAGAACTTCTTCAATGAAATAGAAGTTGAATTTTCCCCTCTTGGTTATCTCAAATGAGAAATAACATTTATTGGTTACTTTTCAATTCCATCTAGAGTCATCAATATGGGTTTGACACGTTCGGCCGGCCTGACCTAACCTGAGATTTAATAGGGGTATGCTAAGATTGTTGGAGGCCATTTAAGAATTTTTTTTTATCTCAGCCTGAATAAGCTTGCTGATTTGTGGACTTGAAAAATATTGGTAGGTCCGGTTCGTGGGCAATACAATTAATTAAAAAATATATAATATTCAAATTTAAAATTAAAGAGAGTCCAAACTCAAAATAATTAGTTTAATATTTCTATTTAGATATTTATACTTTTACTTGAAAAAAAAACTTAATAAATACTATAAAGGTAGTTTTATTTGTGGATTTGATTAACAAGTAGTAACATTAACATCATCTAATATTGTTTTGTCGATATTTATGATAATATTTTTAAATTATAATTTATAATTTATAATTTAATAATTATAAAAAAATTATAATTTAGCAAGCCTATAGCCCACGTACTTATGAGTTGGGCCAACCATTTTCTGACCCACACAAAAAAAGAACTAATCCGGTGTGACTTGCAAAATATAAAGTATAAATTATAGGAACCACATATTATAAATACAAAATGACCTTTTATCCCTTTTAGAATTGAAATTACTAAAAATCCCTTAAAATTCAAAGAAGCGGGATACATCCAAATGGCACGGGATACATAAGTCCTGATACATCATATTTTGCATCTGCTGCTATTTGTAACTGAAATCACGTAATTAATGCTATACAGCCTGTGTAATTGATTAGTAAATTCAAATTTTAAATCAGATGATCTTCATAAATCAAAATTATTCTTGTAAAAGTTGATCTGCATACTAAGAAATAAAAAAAAAAGAAAAAGGTTTGAAGATGAATATCTCAATTTTGCTGCGGCATTCTGGAATTTGGGTAAGCAATTGTAACGACCCGTTTAGTCGTTTTGAGCAACAGACTTCAATTCTGGAAAAACTGGCAGAAGCGACGGACCCCACGACGGAACGTCATGGGCACGACGGAACGTCATGGGCACGACGGACCGTCGCAGGGTCTCGTTTCAAAACACTTAGGAAATCTGAAATTGGATACTGAAAATCGACTCTCTGAACTTTGTGACGGAATGGCAGGACGGGCCGTCACAGGTGTGACGGACCGTCACAGGTGTGACGGACCGTCACAGACCCTTGGTGGAAATATTGGGTCTCTGAACTCTGCGATGACCTGCAGGACGGACCGTCGCAGGCACGACGGCCCGTCACAGGTTGCGCAAATCCCAGGCAGAGTCAGATTTCTGGTTAAGTTTTAAGGGACGTTTTTGACTATTCTTGCCTTAATTATAAAGTTCGTGGGTTTATATTAATAACTCAAATTCTTGAGGGGTTAAAGGAGGTAACCCTAAGTTAATTAGTGGGGTATTATTGCCATCTTTTATTCTTAATTATATACTAATTAGGGTAAAAGAAAGAGGGTTTGAATAAAGAAAATAGAAAGAACAAGAGAGAGAGAGAGAGAATCGAACGAGAAGGGAGAAACAAAGCTTTGGGAAAATTCTTGCTTGATTCAACTCTTCGGTGGAGGTAGGTTATGGTTTTCATGCTTTCATAGTAAACTCTTAATAGAGAATGATATGTATTGGTAGTATTGTAAACCCTGCTATGTGCTTAATTGTATGCATGCATGAACGTGATTATATAATTGTGATTATATTAAGCATGATGAAGTTATTGAATCCCAAATTTGATAAAAACCTAATCTCTTTTTAATGATGATGCCTTGGTAAGGGAGAAGGCTTGATGAACTAAAGTAATGAGATTGATGATGCCTTGGTAAGGGAGAAGGCTTGATGAATTGATGGAAGGAGATTAGGGGATCGGGTGTCCCGAACCGACACGTAGAATTAGGGGATCGGGTGTCATGAACCGACACGTAGAGTTAGGGGATCGGGTGTCACGAACCGACACGTAGAATTAGGGGATCGGGTGTCACGAACCGACACGTAGATTTAGGGGATCGGGTGTCACGAACCGACACGTAGAATTAGGGGATCGGGTGTCACGAACCGACACGTAGAATTAGGGGATCGGGTGTCACGAACCGACACGTAGATTTAGGGGATCGGGTGTCACGAACCGACACGTAGATTTAGGGGATCGGAGTGTCACGTACCGACACAAGAGGATTAATGGATATGAGGGATCGGAGTGTCACGTACCGACACAAGAGGATTAATGAATATGAGGGAGCGGTGTGTCACGTACCGACACAAGAGAAATAAAGATAATGAATCTTGAAAGATGTTAATATACTCAATCTAATGAACATGATTCCCAAATGAGTATGGTAGCGAGGCTTGAGTCCTCATGTGTGAACTTGACGGTAATTGTTAATGATATAGTATTTGTTGTTGCTACATGTTGAGTATCATAGTTGATTTTATGATATTACTCGGTATATATTGATTTCTATTTTGAGTTGGCCGATGATATCTACTCAGTACCCGTGTTTGGTACTGACCCCTACTTTTATGTTTTCTTCTTGTTTATTTGTGGAGTGCAGCAAACGTGCCATCGTCTTCAACTCAACAGTAATTCAAGCCAGTCTTACTACATCGGAAATTTAGGGTGAGCTAATGCTTCTAGCTTGGACGGGATCTTCTTCTTCAAGTCTTGATGCCTTGAACTTCCGGCATGGACTAGCTTCTTATGTATTTTTAGCTTTTAGAATACTCTTAGTTTAGTCATTTGATCGTAGATGTTCTTGTGATAATGACTTCCAGGTTTTGGGAATAATAGATGTTGAATATTGATAGTTATTGAATTGGTTTTATTAATGAGTTTAAGTCTTCCGCATTACTTTCTGTTGTTATTACATTGAAATGTTAAGGTTTAGATTGGTTGGTTCGCTCACACAGGAGGGTAAGTGTGGGTGCCAGTCGCGGTCCGATTTGGGTCGTGACAAACTTGGTATCAGAGCATTAGGTTCGTTGGTCTCATCACACAAGAACAGGTCTAGTAGAGTCTTAAGGAACGGTAGGGGGACGCCTTTACTTTTCCTTGAGAGGCTATAAGACTTTAGGAAAAATTTCACTCTTTCATTCTTTCTTTCGTGCTACTACTTGAGTCCAATTGGTATCTAGGCGATACGAATTGGTATCTGACCATCTTCACTCTCTTTCGCAGATGGTTAGAACTAGAGCAACGACTACGCCAACACCAACACCAGCACCGGCGGGACAGGGTGCGTCTGAGCCAGCCACTGGGGCTGTAGCTCGAGGAAGAGCAGCGGCAAGAGGCCGTGGTAGAGGTCGTGGGAGGACGTCCTCTAGGGGAAGAGGACGAGCACCTAGCCCATCTGATACTAGGGCGGTGACTCCTCCACCGACTGAGGAAGTGATAAGAGAGGGGGAGGATGGGGTGAATGAACAAGTGCAAAATGAGGAAATGCCACCCCAACCTACCCCAGAGATGATCAATCAGGTTCTGGATTATCTTAGCGGGTTATCTGATCAAGGTCAGGCACCTCCAGTGTTTTCTGCGCCAACACCTCCGGTTTCAGAAGTACAACATGCGGCTACTATGGCTCCCCGCATGGATGTTCCATTGGAAATAGGCACGTTTCCACGTCTGACTACTGGGCCTATAATGACAAATGATCAGCATGAACTTTTCAGTAAGTTCTTGAAATTGAAACCTCCAGTCTTCAAGGGTGCTGAATCGGAGGATGCTTATGATTTTCTGGTTGACTGTCACGAGCTACTACACAAGATGGGTATAGTAGAACGGTTTGGTGTGGAGTTTGTGACTTATCAGTTTCAAGGGAACGCCAAAATGTGGTGGCGGTCACATGTCGAGTGTCAATCAATAGAGGCACCACCTATGACTTGGGCCTTATTCTCTAGTTTGTTTATGGAGAAGTATATCCCCCGGACTTTGAGGGATCGGAAAAGGGATGAGTTCTTGAGCCTAGAGCAAGGTAGGATGTCGGTTAATGCTTATGAGGCTAAGTTTCGTACACTATCCAGATATGCCACTCAACTCTGTTTCAGTCCTCAAGAGCGGATTCGCCGGTTTGTGAAGGGGTTGAGGTCAGAATTGCGGATTTCGGCCTTACAGATAGCGGCAACGGCAAAATCCTTCCAAGAGGTGGTAGACTTTGTGATAGAAGTGGAAGGAGTGAAGCCATACGACTTCACCACAACATCGACATCAAAAAGGCTTCGAAAGGGAGGTGAGTTTAATGGTTCTTACACTAGAGGACAGGGTTCGGGAAGTTACTCAGTCCGACCAATTCAGTCTTCACTACAGACTGTAGTTGGGGGACCACCTCAGACCGGTCAACACTTCTCCGAGGGGCATATGATCGACTCCAAAGAATGTTATGGATGTGGGGAGATTGGACATATTAGGAGAAATTGTCCCAGACCAAGTTACAGACCCCCAATAGCTAGAGGTAGAGGTGGTCATGGTAGAGGCCGTTTTTCTGGAGGGCGTGGTGGTCGAGGTAATAGTGGTCACCAAAACGGCAGAGGTAATGGGCAAACTGGGGCCACTACATCACAACATGGTAGGGGCAACGGACAGACGAACGATAGGGCCCATTGTTACGCTTTCCCTGGGCGGTCTGAAGCGGAGGCATCTGATGCTGTCATCACAGGTAATCTTCTGGTTTGTGATTGCATGGCTTCTGTATTGTTTGATCCTGGATCCACATTTTCTTATGTATCTTCCTCATTTGCTAATGGTCTAAATTTACATTGTGAATTACTTGATATGCCTATTCGTGTTTCTACTCCGGTGGGTGAGTCTGTGGTAGTTGAAAAGGTATATAGGTCTTGTTTGGTGAACTTTGTGGGGAGCAACACTTATGTAGATTTGGTTATCTTAGAAATGGATGATTTTGATGTAATTCTGGGTATGACTTGGCTTTCTCTGCAATTTGCGATCTTGGATTGTAATGCTAAAACGGTGACGTTAGCCAAGCCTGGGACAGATCCGTTAGTGTGGGAGGGTGACTACACTTCCAATCCGGTCCGCATCGTCTCCCTTCTTCGTGCTAAGAAAATGATTAGTAAAGGGTGTTTAGCTTTCTTGGCACATCTCAAGGATGACACTACCCAAATACCTTCGATTGAGTCGGTTTCAGTAGTTCGTGAGTTTCTGGATGTGTTCCCTGCAGATCTTCCTGGTATGCCACCGGATAGGGATATTGACTTCTGTATTGATCTTGAACCCGGTACTCGCCCCATTTCTATACCCCCTTATAGAATGGCTCCCGCGGAGTTAAGAGAGTTAAAAGCACAACTTCAAGAGTTATTGAACAAAGGCTTCATTAGACCAAGTGCATCTCCTTGGGGTGCTCCGGTTTTGTTTGTAAAGAAGAAGGATGGGAGTTTTCGAATGTGTATAGACTACAGACAACTAAACAAGGTAACCATAAAGAACAAGCATCCTCTTCCCCGCATTGATGATTTGTTCGATCAGTTACAAGGTGCTTGTGTCTTCTCTAAGATTGACTTGAGATCCGGTTATCATCAATTGAAAATACGGGCAACGGATGTGCCAAAGACTGCTTTTCGAACGAGGTATGAACATTACGAATTTGTAGTGATGTCCTTTGGTCTTACGAATGCCCCTGCTGCGTTCATGAGCTTGATGAACGGGATTTTTAAGCCATATTTGGACCTCTTCGTGATCGTATTTATTGATGATATATTGGTATACTCAAAGAGCAAGAAGGAACATGAAGAGCATTTGAGAATGGTATTGGAAATGTTGAGGGAGAAAAAGCTTTATGCCAAGTTCTCTAAGTGTGAGTTTTGGCTAGATGCGGTGTCCTTCTTGGGGCATGTGGTTTCTAAGGATGGAGTGATGGTGGATCCTTCTAAGATTGAGACAGTGAAGAATTGGGTAAGACCCACTAATGTGTCAGAAATAAGGAGCTTTGTTGGGTTAGCTAGCTACTACCGCCGATTTGTCAAGGGATTCTCTTCTATTGCTTCCCAATTGACGAACTTGACTAAGCAGAATGTCCCATTTGTATGGTCGGATGAATGTGAGGAAAGCTTTCAGAAGCTCAAGACTTTGTTGACTACCGCACCTATCCTTACCTTGCCAGTAGAGGGTAAGAACTTCATTGTTTATTGTGATGCATCCTATTCTGGTTTGGGTGCAGTACTAATGCAAGAGAAGAGTGTGATTGCTTATGCTTCAAGACAATTAAAAGTGCATGAACGTAACTATCCCACTCATGATTTGGAATTGGCCGCGGTAGTGTTTGCATTAAAACGATGGAGACACTATTTATATGGGGTTAAGTGTGAGATCTATACGGATCATCGTAGCCTACAGTATGTCTTTACTCAGAAAGATTTGAACTTAAGACAGAGGAGATGGATGGAGTTACTAAAGGACTACGATATCACTATCTTGTATCATCCGGGGAAGGCGAATGTTGTAGCGGATGCTTTAAGTAGAAAGGCGGGAAGCATGGGAAGTCTAGCTCACTTGCAAGCTTCTAGATGCCCATTGGCTAGAGAGGTTCAAACTCTAGCTAATGACTTGATGAGATTAGAAGTAAATGAGAGGGGAGGATTGTTGGCTTCGGTGGAGGCAAGATCTTCCTTTCTTGACAAAATTAAGGGAAGACAGTTCGATGATGAGAAACTGCGCAGAATCCAAGATAAGGTATTGCGAGGAGAGGCTAAGGAAGCACAAATCGATGAGGAAGGTGTTTTGAGAATCAAGGGAAGAGCATGTGTACCTCGCGTCGATGGTTTGATCAACACTATTCTGACAGAGGCTCATAGTTCAAGGTATTCTATACATCCGGGCGCAACCAAGATGTATCGTGACCTAAAGCAACACTTTTGGTGGAGTAGAATGAAGTGTGACATTGTGAATTTTATTGCCAAATGTCCAAACTGTCAACAAGTAAAGTATGAACACCAAAGGCCCGGAGGAACACTTCAGAGAATGCCCATTCCGGAATGGAAGTGGGAAAGAATTGCAATGGATTTTGTGGTTGGTCTTCCGAAGACAATGGGTAAGTATGACTCCATTTGGGTGATTGTTGATAGGTTAACTAAATCTGCTCATTTCATTCCGGTCAAGGTGACTTACAATGCAGAAAAGTTAGCCAAACTTTACATCTCGGAAGTGGTGCGATTGCATGGGGTTCCACTATCCATCATATCAGATAGAGGTACGCAGTTTACTTCTAAGTTTTGGAAAACATTGCATGCAGAATTGGGTACTAGGTTGGACCTTAGTACTGCGTTCCATCCTCAGACCGATGGTCAGTCTGAGCGAACGATTCAAGTGTTGGAGGATATGCTTCGTGCGTGTGTGATAGAGTTTGGTGGTCATTGGGATAGCTTCTTACCCTTAGCGGAGTTTTCATACAATAATAGCTATCACTCAAGCATTGATATGGCCCCATTTGAAGCATTGTATGGTAGGAGATGTAGGTCTCCCATTGGTTGGTTTGACGCGTTCGAGGTCAGACCTTGGGGTACTGATCTCTTGAGGGATTCGATGGAAAAAGTGAGGTCTATTCAAGAAAAGCTTCTAGCGGCGCAAAGTAGACAAAAAGAATATGCAGATCGAAAGGTTAGAGACTTAGAGTTCATGGAAGGTGAACAAGTCTTGTTGAAAGTTTCACCAATGAAAGGGGTGATGCGGTTTGGAAAAAGGGGTAAACTAAGTCCAAGGTACATTGGACCATTTGAAGTACTTAAGCGAGTAGGAGAGGTGGCTTATGAGTTAGCCTTGCCTCCAGGGCTGTCCGGAGTACACCCGGTATTCCATGTGTCGATGTTGAAAAGATACCATGGGGATGGGAACTACATTATCCGTTGGGATTCAGTTTTGCTTGATGAGAACTTGTCTTATGAGGAGGAGCCTGTTGCTATTTTAGATAGAGAAGTTCGCAAGTTGAGGTCAAGAGAGATTGCATCCATCAAGGTGCAATGGAAGAATCGACCGGTTGAAGAAGCCACTTGGGAGAAAGAGGCGGATATGCGAGAAAGATACCCACATCTGTTTAAAGATTCATGTACTCCTTTTCGCCCTTGTTTTCCTTCTTTTGATCGTTCGGGGACGAACGATGGGTAAATTGGTATCTAATGTAACGACCCGTTTAGTCGTTTTGAGCAACAGACTTCAATTCTGGAAAAACTGGCAGAAGCGACGGACCCCACGACGAAACGTCACGGGCACGACGGACCGTCGCAGGGTCTCGTTTCAAAACACTTAGGAAATCTGAAATTGGGTACTGAAAATCGACTCTCTGAACTTTGTGACGGAATGGCAGGACGGACCGTCACAGGTGTGACGGACCGTCACAGACCCTTGGTGGAAATATTGGGTCTCTGAACTCTGCGACGACCTGCAGGACGGACCGTCGCAGGCACGATGGCCCGTCACAGGTTGCGCAAATCCCAGGCAGAGTCGGATTTCTGGTTAAGTTTTAAGGGACGTTTTTGACTATTCTTGCCTTAATTATAAAGTTCGTGGGTTTATATTAATAACTCAAATTCTTGAGGGGTTAAAGGAGGTAACCCTAAGTTAATTAGTGGGGTATTATTGCCATCTTTTATTCTTAATTATATACTAATTAGGGTAAAAGAAAGAGGGTTTGAATAAAGAAAATAGAAAGAACAAGAGAGAGAGAGAGAATCGAACGAGAAGGGAGAAACAAAGCTTTGGGAAAATTCTTACTTGATTCAACTCTTCGGTGGAGGTAGGTTATGGTTTTCATGCTTTCATAGTAAACTCTTAATAGAGAATGATATGTATTGGTAGTATTGTAAACCCTGCTATGTGCTTAATTGTATGCATGCATGAACGTGATTATATAATTGTGATTATATTAAGCATGATGAAGTTATTGAATCCCAAATTTGATAAAAACCTAATCTCTTTTTAATGATGATGCCTTGGTAAGGGAGAAGGCTTGATGAACTAAAGTAATGAGATTGATGATGCCTTGGTAAGGGAGAAGGCTTGATGAATTGATGGAAGGAGATTAGGGGATCGGGTGTCCCGAACTGACACGTAGAATTAGGGGATCGGGTGTCACGAACCGACACGTAGAGTTAGGGGATCGAGTGTCACGAACCGACACGTAGAATTAGGGGATCGGGTGTCACGAACCGACACGTAGATTTAGGGGATCGGGTGTCACGAACCGACACGTAGAATTAGGGGATCGGGTGTCACGAACCGACACGTAGATTTAGGAGATCGGAGTGTCACGTACCGACACAAGAGGATTAATGGATATGAGGGATCGGAGTGTCACGTACCGACACAAGAGGATTAATGAATATGAGGGAGCGGTGTGTCACGTACCGACACAAGAGAAATAAAGATAATGAATCTTGAAAGATGTTAATATACTCAATCTAATGAACATGATTCCCAAATGAGTATGGTAGCGAGGCTTGAGTCCTCATGTGTGAACTTGACGGTAATTGTTAATGATATAGTATTTGTTGTTGCTACATGTTGAGTATCATAGTTGATTTTATGATATTACTCGGTATATATTGATTTCTATTTTGAGTTGGCCGATGATATCTACTCAGTACCCGTGTTTGGTACTGACCCCTACTTTTATGTTTTCTTCTTGTTTATTTGTGGAGTGCAGCAAACGTGCCATCGTCTTCAACTCAACAGTAATTCAAGCCAGTCTTACTACATCGGAAATTCAGGGTGAGCTAATGCTTCTAGCTTGGACTGGATCTTCTTCTTCAAGTCTTGATGCCTTGAACTTCCGGCATGGACTAGCTTCTTATGTATTTTTAGCTTTTAGAATACTCTTAGTTTAGTCATTTGATCGTAGATGTTCTTGTGATGATGACTTCCAGGTTTTGGGAATAATAGATGTTGAATATTGATAGTTATTGAATTGGTTTTATTAATGAGTTTAAGTCTTCCGCATTACTTTCTGTTGTTATTACATTGAAATGTTAAGGTTTAGACTGGTTGGTTCGCTCACACAGGAGGGTAAGTGTGGGTGCCAGTCGCGGTCCGATTTGGGTCGTGACAGCGATGTTAATTATGAAGGTTACAAAGTTGATGGTATTGTTGTTGGCCATGCCATTTCATTTGTGAATCTGAAAACGTTGATTTTATCAGAGCTTGAGATCAACACTGTTACAAAGGATATTGAAATACGATACATTGTCGAGGGAAGCTCATGTCCATTGAAAATAAAAAACGACATGGGTGTGAAACTTTATTTCGTAGTAAAAAAGAATGCATCTGGAATCGACATGTATCCGCTTTGTATTGATACAACTGATAAAATTTTATAAATAACTAGATTCAACAGTGGTGCATTTTCAATGTAATAGTAATGCTATATTGAGTTTGTTTGTGTATGTGATGTATCACATACATGCATATTATTGAAAATATGTTATATGTTACGTGTATATTGTCTTTTTAGTTATTCAAGTGTACAAAAAAATTGACTTGTTCAATTGTTTACTATATGATTCGTGTATACAGCCTTATGAGTTATAAATTTGATATATTATATTCAACAGTGTTGGGTTTCAACGTAACAGTAATTAAAGATGAGTTTATTTATATATATTATGTATCAGATACATTCATATGATTGAAAATATGTTATATTTTTCGTGTATACTCCCTTATGAGTTATTCTAGTGTCCCAAAACTTGACTTGTTCAAATGTGTACTACATGTTTCGTGTGTACTGCCTTATGAACTATAATTTTGATCTATTACATTCTAGTGGTGCTTTGCACTGTAATATTAATCTGTGATTAGTTTGTTTATGTATATGATGTATCATATACATTCGTATAATTCAAGTTGCTAAATATATAACTGCAATATTTGTACATGTATATATTATAACTTATGTATCATATACATCATTTTTATAAGTGAAAAATACTTATAACTCAAACAATAATGTATCATACACATTAAATCTTAAGTGTCATATACTTCATTTTGTAAATTAATTGTCAAAATTACTTAAACTGAAACAATAAAATTTTTGTACCTTAACGTTATAAAGCAACAACTGTGTCTAAAACAATAACTTGAAAACACATAACATTAATAACTAACAAACTATTGTAATGCCAATAAGCTTTTAAAAAAACACAAAAGATAATTGTCTTCAACACAAAACAACATAAAAACTTGTTCATCCTGTCTCAGCTAATTACTAATCTATGTTAGTCATCTTCAGTTGGTGTTGTGAATTACCATCTCCAGATTTACACTCTTCCATAATATTTGTAAACTCACACGATGAAGAGAAAGAAGGAGACTAAAATGTTTACCCTTTAAAAACTTAGAAAATCTGGTTAGAAAGAAGGAGACTCCTACAAAATATCAAATAGATATGGCTGCAAATTTATACTTGAACTCAAATTTTGTTAAACTGCAAACGTGTGGAATGGGGAATTCAAATTAGACAATTATACACCTAAAACGTAGGGAAATAAAAAAGGAATAAAAATTAATATGGTAAATTTTAATTGGTGCTGTTAATGGGGAAGTGGGTAGCTTGAAAATAGGATTTTGTTTTAGTAAAGTAAAACTTGCCAATTGGATGAAAAAAGGGTGGGAAATCTTTATGTATCTTTCATATTTTTTTAATTGGGGGAATAAGGAATTTTTGAAATTTTTATAATAAGTAGGGATAAATGGTTATTAAGATAATTAAAGGAGTGTAGTTAAGTAATTTCTCCAAATATAAAAGCATGTATGGGTAGGCTAGCCCAGATGGAATGGGCTATATTGACAACTCTAATTTCATCTATGAACAAATAATAGGGAAATTACATAGGATGACAAACATCCATAAGTAATTATATAATAAGGATATAGTTTAATTTATTTACTTTCTATAATTATAGTTTCTTTTTTTTTGTTGCTATAATTAATGGGGTCCACCACCTATATTTAAACCAATAGTATAAAAACCTTTTTTTTTTAAATTTTGTATATAATTTTATACAAATCAATATTATCTCTCCTATTCATATTCCACCTTTTTCTCCTATAATCAATACTTCTATCCGATTTTGAATTTCAAATTGGTAAAAATTCAATTTATCCCTTCCGAAATTGAATTCAACTTTCGCAGGTAATCCTAAAATTTTGTCGTGTACAATTTTTTTCCTTATTCAACAATTGTATATGTATTGTGTTTCTTACTTTTTTTCATATTTTTTTGGTGAAATAATCGATTGTTCTTATTAGATTATAAATTCTTCAAAATCAGAATGAATGAATCATCTTCATCTATGAGGTTTACCAGAGGTGTTCCATTGCATGTCAATTTTGTTGACAATAAACCCTCGTTTTCAATGGGTTTAGCTCAAGATTTTGGGGTTGATGTAGGGTCTATGGTAAAAGCCAAACAAGTTCAGCATGAACAAACAATAAAAGAATTGAGATCAAAGAAAAAATATGACCTTACGACAGTTCAAAAAGTTCTTAACAATGCCAAAGTTAGAGACATTAAAATTGTACAAGGAGGAAGAAAGAGAAAAGTAGTAAACAGTGATTCAGAAGAGAGTGCATTTGAAATTGACGGATCTGAAGAACATCACAATAATGAGGTAATGGCTTAAAATACAACTTTAGATACAATATTTTTGTTGCTTAGGTGTCAATATACAAAAAATTATTTGTTTAAGTAATTTTTCACGTAATTGTATGTAGTATATTGCATGTTTAGTACACACATGTTTTAGTTATTTGTATATATCTTTCTTTATTTATTTGTATATTCCTTTAGTTATTGTACGTGTCTGTAGATTTGATTAGTTTATACATATTTTAAGTTATGTATAATGAAATAATATACTAAGTTTTAATAGGGGTAGTAGTGAATTGTATATTAAAGGTTCCATATTATTTTTGTTTTTGTATACATATACAAAAAGTAATTGTATTTAGTTATAGAGATGGGAAAATTTCATATGTGATTATAATTTATATATTTTAGTAGTTATTTACAAATTATTGAAGTTAAGTATATATTAAGTTTATATATTATTGTAGTATATACAAAGTCATTTAAACAATTGTATATATTGACATGTTTAAGTACTATATTTATGTACACATACTAATATGCAAAAAAAGTAAGTTTGTATATATATACAAAAGAAACGCAACTATAAATGTATATTTAATTTATACTTTTTTTGTTATGTATACAAAAAATGTATTTATATGCCTGTTTTTTTAGGTAGTCAGATTTATTTGCACGAACCGTGAAAAAAGGACAATTCACATGTAATGTTATACGCAAATCAATACATTGATTGAGCTTCAAAATAACTGCCTCCAAATCAATATAATTGTATCTGTACATCATCGTGTTTTGCACGGTTGACAACAATGAGACGATGTCATGTGCAAGCACAATTGTTTAGATGCTTTATGTTGAGGGAGTTGGAAGATAGTTCTGTCAATGCAATACTTTTTATATAAATTGCACAACGCTTCGATTCACAATGAGGGAGTTTACAACAATTTCTGGTTTGAATTGTTCTGATAATGTTGTTGTCTTCTGCTTTGATACTAATCAACCCAATAAAATCATCGCTGAGTATTTTTCAAGAAATTCTCCTGTCACTAAAGGTCGATTGGTTGAAGCTTTTAAAGCAAAGGTATGGGGTGACAATCAGGAAGATGCATACAAGTTCGGGATTCTATATTATATACATGAATTTATCACGTCCGCCGAACCTACTACAACAACAATAGATAGGTTGAGCACTGATTTGGTTAAAATAGGTAGATTTATGGATTATCTGTGGGGTCGGAAGGCTTTTAATGAACTTGCCAAATCGATTAACAACAAGAATCACCCATATGAAATTTTCATCACCAGCCCATTTTCAAACAAAATTTTATTTCAAATCATTCACATAAATTATTTATACAATTAATACAACACTTTTATACAATCAGATTATTAAATAATGACAAACTTATGTTTACACTTATCTTCTTTCTAATATACAAATACTACTTCAAAAAAAAGTATATAATTGTATCCTATGTGTTTTCATCTTAAAAAATTTATATATATTTTCAACTTATACATTACTTCAGTATTTGTATATGCAAATTTAGAAATTACAGAACGTATACTACACAACTATATCACAGGTAATGCAAATAGATACAAAACTAAAATTTCATACTTATATACAATTAAATAGCACGACCTTTGTATACAAAAAAACTTAATATACAACTGAAAATTGAAATTACTGCTACAATATACTGCCGTTTACGATAAACATTGAAACCAGTTTTCAAAAGAAAAACACTCCAAAAAAAATTATATACACTTACGTTATGGACATATACAATTCTCAACACATTAACGAACGCACATATATTCAAATTTATAAATCTAATAGAACATTGTATAATTATTACAATAATAAACATGAATTTTCATTCAATGAACCATTACCTGTATTCGAAAATATAGAAAAATATAAAAAAAAATAGATGAACTGCTGCTTCGTCAAAGCGCAGAAACAAGTTTATCTTGTCTTTCAATTACTGTATACTTCTTATTTTTTGAAAAAAAAAATGAATTTGAACGTTTACCTTATATTATGGCATTATCTAAATTTATTGTTAACTTATTTAACACTTCAGTTACAATCACTTTTTCTAAAAAAAAATTGTATTAATAAAAAACAAAAGAAACGTTATATACAAAATTAAAGATACCTAAATAACTAAACTATACCCATAGAATATAATTAGGTAAACTATACCCATATAATGTTATCTAATCAATTAAGTTTGCCATATATGAAATTTTCCCAAAATAATAATGACGTGTCATGAAGATTATTCATCAGTTATAAGTCCTTCAAGAACAACTAGAAGACCTTAGAACAAGTTCAACTAATTAAAATCTAGACAAAAAAATTGACACAAACTAACATTTTACCAACTCATTTAGACTTGAAGCAGATTCAACCCTACTAAATAAAACATAAATAATCATAAATTCATAACAGAAAGTAGATTGTCCAAAAACTTAATGCAACATCATTCAGATTCACATAAAAGGCCTAATTATAAAACGATTACAAGATAAAAGACCAAAACATGTGGTAATATAGAAGCATTTACAGAAAGAATGCATATAGAAATACCATAGCTATAAACTCTATGCTCCTTTTGAGAACATTTACAAACAATTTTATATTCAAACCACTCTTTCCTGACCTATTATTTCGTGTCAACGCAACTTCTGTACCGTTTTTCGTTTCATGATTGTTGGGAAGAGACCATCATCAACATTGCAAACGCGAGAACTACAACCATTCAGTAATAAGTTACAGCCATCTACTGGCTGCCATGTTGATTACCTTGCTGGAATGAAGATTTGATAAATCATATACTTTGCTCTTCTTTGAAACGTAGAAGCGCTATAGGTTGTTGTTCATTGCTCTGAAAGTCCGCTCTTCGCATTGCAGCTGGTCTATCAACTACAGGGTTGTGTGGCCTCAATTGTGACATAGAATTATTGGCTGTATTGTGGCTACTATTCCTGGCTGCAGGCACATCATGATTATGTTTACCTTCGTATGTTGTTATGACTGCTTTAGGGTCACTTGCAGCCCGTTCAACATGCTTTCTTACATTACATCCCTGGCTGGTACACTTGTAATAGCTTCTGTAGAAAATAACAAGGGGTATAAAAATCATGGCAAGCAAAACAACAAGGCAGCTGGCTGTGCACTTATTGAGTTATATGGACACTGATTAGCTAATTCGATACTGGCATACAGAGGCAAAGGGATACCACAGCACTTCATTTGAAACATGGAATTCTAAACGAATGCTGCAAAATGAAGGTCGCAGCAACCAAGATATATGACACCAATGATTAAATGCAATGAAAGTCAAAAGTCAGCAAGGTTATTGTAAAATATACTCTAGTAACATAAATAGGAAGGCGAATGTAAACACGAAGGCTCTACAACTAAAATTTATATTTAAGGTTCACTTTATCAACAAAATTGATGGAATTGGACCTAAAAGCCATTTAAGTTCGAGATTGACTAGGTATCAGTGGAAACATAAAAAATAAAAGAAATAAGTTAAATATCAAATCGACCAAATTGGACAAATGATAGGTCAAGATTATGTTGTTCATGGGGAATTGAAGGGTCGAGAATGAGCAGATATCGAACGATTAATTTTCCTTTCTTGTTTTCATGAAATTCCCCTCTTAAAACAAGCTGAACACACCAAATGGATAGATGATTCCATATCACAGAGTTGTTCATTGACACAACAAAGTAAAATAAGACGAACATTTTACCTTGGATAAGGGTTTCCTTTAACAACCTTCTGGCCATACTTCCGCCACCTATAACCATCATCCAATAGATCAACTTCACTGGTTGTTTGAACAATGATCCTAGGTTCTGCAACAGTCCGGTGAGAACAAGCTGCCTCTGTACTGTGTACTTCTACAGCCCTGCATAGTACAGATATGTTAAAAGAAGAATCTCTCAAATAAACACGGAAGCAAAAACAATCACTATAATAGTTCTAAGAATGAAGGGAATTAGGGAAGTACCTCCGCTTTGATTCCCGTTCGTCAATGTCCCTTCCATCCACTCTAGTCTCTGCATTACCCACTTCCTCACTGTCACTTGAGCCAGAGGTCTGATCATTTGCTTGGCTGGATTCTTGATCCTTCATTCTTAACGAGTAGGAAGGTTCGCCCTCCTTGGGTTTGTTATAATTTCCTGTCAGACCCTCTGAGCTGAGCTCATAGGGCCCCTGCAGATTATAGTTCCCATTTGGATTTCCACTTTCTTTTGAACGCTTACTAGCTTGAGGTGGCTGATGATTATGTTGGCCCTTGTAAATAATCTCAGTAACCTGGCCATCTAGGGAGCGCTCAACCTTCTTCTTGACTGGACAATTTGGATTTGTACACTTGTAATAGCTACGAGGATATTCACTTCCCTTGACCTGCTTCTGCCCATACTTTCGCCAGTTGTAGCCATCATCAGCAGGTTTGTCAACAGCGAAGGAAGCAGGTTCTGACCTCTGATCAGACAGGGAAACATCTGATGACTCTTTCACGATGTTGGGATCCAAAGTGGGAGGTATCTGTCGGTTTGCTGCTGCATTTGATGGTAAGGACTGGAACTGAGACATTGATAGTGCAGCTGCCGTTGCAGAAGATGGATAGTTAGGCTGAATGTGCATTTGAGACTGAGCCTGGGATGCCTGAGATGTAAGTTGAGCAAGCACTTGCTGATGTGACATTCCAAAAGGACCCTGTCAAATGAAGATACATAACTAACTTTGGACAAGCAAATTCAAATTAAACTAATAACAATATCATTTCACTTGTAGCAGAAACTAATTAATAGAGCGTTCTGCTCATAGTTGCAGTGTCAAGGATAGCGGAGAGGAGAACTACTGTACATGTTAATCTATCTGGAGAAACATGTTTTTCCCAATTAGTCCAGTAGTCAAGACTCAAAGAATCCTCAGAAGATTCAGAGTCACAACAACACATTTTATCTCAAACCTCCAAGGGCTGTTTCATAAGTTATCAAACATCACCTATATTTCAATCATATTGCCACTATTACTCAGGGAAGAGGCAAAGTGCAAGCTTCAGTAATTGATAATTAGCATGACGTAGTTTATCTTTGAAAGATAATTCTCTATAGTAGATTACAGAGAGAATTCCATTAAAACACTTCTAAACCTTGACACAGACATCAGAACAGGTCTTGACAATGGCATACATCAAAGGATTGGCAATTTATTCACCTATGCAACAAGTAATAGAAACAAATGAAGAATAGTGACATCCCAAGTACAATTTCATCACACGGGACTGGAAAAACCCGTTGCACCCGAAATTGTCTTTGCCATGGACATAAGCTTCCAATTTGCAACGACAAGAATTGTCTTGAATGTCAAAACCTCCTCCTTTCGTCTGAACTACTGGAAACAGAAACTTTCTTCCCGTGTAACTTTATTCCAACAAATTAACAGCACAATGCCAAATAAAGAACATTTACCATCACCAAGAGATCTCTAATTGCAGAGCAGTGTTAATTACTGAAACTCAATTATGTTACTACAAACAAAACCTGCTTGTTTAAAGATCAAAATCTTACTCTCTGCCTTTTGTTTTATTTCATAACTGGGGTTTCCTTCTAGAAGAATACAACGTTGAGATTATTTTAAAAGAGAAGGATAATAGAAGGCCCAGGAGAAAGATGTTCCCTTTCCCCAAATTTCTACTTACTTGATGGGTGCAGATAACAATGTAATAATAACAACTCCAGATAGAGATATTGTTCCTTCAAAATTGATTTAGATGATAAGGACCCCAGAAAAGTCCATCTTATTCATGCATTTGCATTTAAAAACCAAATGCCTGTATATTCACTAAGAACAAAACATAAATAAATAATAACAAAACTGCAAGACATTATGTCAAGTAGTTTCTGTTGTCTTTTCTCTGTATCAGTTCATGTGAGGCCATGAATTCCTTTCTCCCAACTACTTCCCAGGGTAATATGTTTGGCACTAGATGGGGCCGAAAATAGTTCTTCTGCGTGAATCTTGTGGGACAATTAGTTGAGAGGAAAAATGGGATGGAACTGCTCTACTCTCATACATCTGTTTCTATGTACATAGCTCCAGACATCTTGAGCTGGTATTCAAGTGGACAACTTAATGAATCAAAGAAGGTTAGTACACTATTCCTGACACTTCTATTTTTCTTTTTTTTGCTTCCTTCAAGAAATGCTATAATTTCTACTATAGCCCTCAATCATTTTTTTTTTCTATTTAATAAGCAGTCATAAAGGAGATGAGGAAGGATCTGTACATATAGAGACTTTAACTTGTCCCCCGGGAAAGCGCAGATATAGACAAGTGGAAGTGGTGTCAATCCCGGTCTTTAAAACATAAAGTGACATGATTCAAGTTACCGGTTTCAAAAAAAAAAAGTGACCTGATTCGATCGCAAAGAAAAGAGTTCATTTTTATTGACTACTTTGGGTCTATATGTGGCAGTGGCACTGATTTTCTAAGGTAGAATAAAATTAGACTAGTCTCCGTAAACTTATTCTAGAATGATTCCTCGATGAAACTAGGCCTAAGTGTATGGAAACTTGTCATGGTTCCCCTTATTTCCTACACCGAAATGGTTGGAGAGAGAAAAGGTTCTTTCATTTTTAGGACCACCTGGGAATAGATACAGCGGAGGTGGGGTGGGCATGTAATCAGATGATTAAAGCACGAGGCAGAATAAACAAAAGAAAGAGGCCAGACAAGGATATGCTTCAATTAAATGAACTGATAACGAAGATCATTACTCTGATATTACGTACTACTTCCTAGTATAATGTCTCCCATGTGAGTCAGATACCTTATTCAAGGAACAACAAAAGGCAAACTCCGGTATAAAGGAAATGCACTTTTGGCAGCAAAGTTCATAGCTTTTAGGAAATAATTCCTTTTCCCAGATTCAACATGCCACTACAGTGCCTTAAAAATCATTGTCACTTACCCTAAATACTTCCAAGAGAATAAGGCACACACCAATCTGACCATCCGCCCGTCATGACAGTTACTATACTAACAAACTATTAAAATCAACCATAAACGCTAAAAACAACTTAATTAGTATCTACATAAAGATTCAGCAATTAAGCCAAAAAATAGTTACTAATTATGGTAACAATTATTGGATTCTTTTCCTTCTTGGCTACTTAACATGTTTTGTTTTTCCATCATTTGAGCCAGTCAATCGTAAAACAACCACTCTATCCCAAAATACCTCAAAACTAATCCAACACTTAAAAACCCAAAAATCGATTCTTTAATGATATCGTTGTTCAGGTCAACTCGTGCGCACCTCAAATAAATCTACTAAGCATTGAGATATTGTGAAAAAACACTAAAATTGTGAAAATACGAATACATAATTCAGAAACTGTATTGTGTTCATGCTAAAAACCTAAAGGTTTGAATCAATAAACTACAAATCGTTAATCAAGTACCTGACCAGGTGAGAAGAACCCATCAAACAAACTAGTTGGACTCAACCCAGGCGGTACAGTAAACGCAGTCGGCGACTGAGTTATCGCCGCCGTAGATGGTGGCGGAAGTGGCCGGAAACCCGGTCTAGCACCGGTAAAACCCGCCGGTGGTGTCATTGCACCGGCTAGAAGCTGTGAAAATGAACGACACTCAGAATCTGGATCGTTATCGGAGAAAAAACTGGATACAAGGGTCATCGGACCCGGACTAATACCGCTTGACCCGCCTGAAAATAGACTTTCCATAGAACTTCTCGGCGGTAAAGTAATAGTTGGACGGAGTAATTGACCTCTCGACGTTGAAGAAGAAGATGATCCTTCATTTTCGGCCATAATTTCTGGGTATTTTTATTATGTAGAAAATAAATTTATCATTTCTTGTTTGTAAATTCTCTGTAAACTATCAAAAAAAAATCAATTTTTTTCTTTTTTCGATTTTTTGTTGTGTTTATTGTTGGAAAAAGTGGGTGTTTGTATGGAGATTTGATGATTGGAGTTTACTCTTCAATTTGGAAAATTAAACAGAAAGTTGTATGTATAGGATCTGAACAAACTTTTAGTAGAAACTAGAAAGTCCACGCTTGCTTATACGAAAATGGAGGCTTTGCAGTTTTGCTCATTTTCACTTTTTTTCTTTTATATTATTTAATTTAAACAATCATATAAAACATAATATATATTTTTTTCTTTTGTCTTGATATAAAATACACTATACAAGTTGAACACATTTTCACTATAGATGATTATTTTGTAAGTTGGAGTAATCACGTAACATAAATAGACATAAGTTGAAATGTCTAGATTTGTATACTCAAAATTAAACTATATACTTGTCGATTTAGACCAGATTTAAATATTTGTTTGAATATTATTTTTGAAAATAAGTAATACGTTATTTATTTTTCATTTGAGATTTAAAAGTCAGATAAATTTGAAGACATTAACTATATTTGAGGCTAATTGCATTCAAATTGTGTTTTTTCATATTGTATGTGTATTGCATTGATTAACTATATAGGAGGTAAGTTATTTGTAAAGCATATGTATATGTATATGACAATCTCCGATTAACCAATATCTATTTTTTCGACAGCCAATTTAAACTTTTGACAAACTCCAATTGAGGTTGGGTGGACAATAACAACTACAACTTTTAGATACATGTATAAGTATTAAGAATATGATGATAACAACACACGTATATTTAATAAAAAAATTGAAATTTAGTGATAAAAAATTTCTATAACTAAATGACAAATTCCGTTGTTAAATCAATTTAGCAACGAATTAGCGATTAATTTTTGTTAGTAACAGACTAGTGATGACGTTCGTCACTAAATGTAATTCTTTTAGTAGTACATCGCATTGGACAACATAGATAAAATGAAAGTTTATCTTATGGAGTATTGTGTGATAAGAAGGTAACACCTAAACTTCAATGTAGGTTCTACAGAGTGATGCTTAGACCGTCTTTGTTGTATTAGACCGTCTTTGTTGTATGGGGTATCCGAATACTGGTCAGTCATACGAGATACGACTAGTCATGCTACAATAATTGTATCACGTTATTTTATTCTTGTTATTATTTTCTCTGATAGACTTTACGCTATTTTTCTTTGAAAAAATTACGCGGATAAGCAAAGTTATACTATTTAATTACTCATCATAGCTATAGTTTGCTGTAATTGCCACTCACAACTAACATTATACATTAATTACGTTGGCTGATTTCGAGTTTGTATAATTAGTCATGTTTGTATATGTATAATTCGTCAGGATATACAAATAAATATGTATAATATACAATATTTTAGCCTATATACATATACAATTCTCCTCTATCCCACTCTCTGCCCTCTCTCGCTCGCCTCTCTCCTCCCTCTCTCAATCTCGCTCAACTCTCTCCTCCCTCTCCCAATCTCGCTTGCCATTTATACAAATGTATATGTATAATATACAATTGTATACATATACAATTCACCTCTCTCCAACTCTCTGCTCTCTCTCTCTCTCTCGCCTCTCTCTCCCAGTCTCGCTCGCCGCTCTCCTCCCTCTCCCAATCTCTCTTGCCATATATACAATTACATGTGTATAATATACAATTATCTAACCAATATACATATACAATTCACCTTTTTCCCACTCTTTTCCCCCCTCTCTCTCCTCTCTCCCAGTCTCGCTCGCCTCTCTCGTCCAAATAACATGTATCTACAAATTGTAATTATCAAACTAAAGCTATAAAGAGTAACTAATTGTTTTTAAGTGGCTATATGTGAAAATTTTCCTTCGCCTCTTTACTCACTATGTTTATTTCTCTATTATTGTTATTATTTTTCTTATACTTCGTTTAATACACTTGAACAAAAGATATTTCAGAAAAAATAACAAAGAGAGTAAAAAATGGGATAATATTTTAGTATTTTAAAATATAAAATGTGGCGTGAAATTAGTTGTAGTCCCCGACGACTTAAGAGTTGCCGTGGAGCATAAGGGAATCTACAATCACATAAAAACAAACACAGTCTGGCTACTACTCCCCACGTTTTAGACTCTAATTTCCAAATTTGTTGTCAGACTTTATTTTATATTAAATAAATAAATAAATTTTACACCACACAATTATTTTTCTTAAAAAGGAATTTAACATCAAATTGTCATTCTAGTCTTTGTTTATCAATTTGAAATAGAATTGAGGGAGGTATTTATCATGATATATCTTTAATTTTATTAAGGACATGATATTAAATACAAATATTCGAGTAAACGATTTTATTTTATTTTTTATTGTTACTTATTCTATGTATATTTATTCTTCAATATTTGCATCGAGTCAGTATATATAATATATGTTTATTAGGAAAATGTTACTTTTGACCTAAGAGTAACAATAGATATTTTTAAATCAAAGTTTTAATAATAAGAACAAATTTAAATCAAGCTATTAACAAATGATATTTTTGTTTTATTTCATGTAGTTCAATAACAATTCTGATCCTTTTTCATTTTATTTTATCTCTTTTTTTTTTTTTTTTACATATTTTTAAAAAATTATTTGACTAATTATTTTTTTTTTTTGTATTCATCAACCTCAATTTAATAGATTTTTTTACCACATGTTAAAACAAAACAAAAATCATATTTTTGTTCTATTTCATTTCATGTAGTTCAATAACAATTGTGATCTTTTTTCGTTTTACTTTATCTTCTTTTTTTTTTACATATTTTTAAAAAATCATTTGACTCAATTTTTTTTGTATTCATCAACCTCTATTTAATAGATTTTTTTTACCACATGTTAAAACAAAACAAAAACTAATAATTAATAATATCTTAATTTTTTAAAATAATAGTATTACGTTGAACTAGTTATTTATTACAAATTAAATACAATAATTAAAATGGAGCGTCCAAAGGAAGTACTATACATAACGACACTACAATTTTATTTTATTTTTAGAGAAAATATTATTATTAACAGTATATATAAGCAATAAAGAAATTTAGTATATATAAGACAAAACATCGAAATCCAAATAAACGTCATAATTTTTGCCAAAATTACCAATTCATAGGATGAAGTGATTGTCGGTGAAGTGCAAGCACTCATTTTAGTATATCCAATTTTAATGTAATTATTAATATTTTGTCTATATCTAAAATAAAATAAGTAAAATATATGACATACTACACTATATTTTTTTATAAGTATTTAATGATAATATATTCTATTATTTTTTGGTGAAGGAAATAATTAAAATAGAAATGACGTTATGGTCAAGTCGTTGGATGAAGTTAGAATTTTTTTAATAACGATTTTATGATATAATTTAATAATTTTAAATGAAATTTTGTTATATCCATATTTAATATATTAAATAATTTATAAAAAATATATTAACTTCTATTTTATAAAAATTTAAAATTTTAGAACGTCTTAATATAATAATACGACAAATCTTTGTATTTAATCATACAAATAATAAGTTTAAAAAACATGGGACTGTGTGATTATCTGGAGACTTTCAAGGAAAATAGATTAATCAGTTATATTTTTTTTAAAAAAAAAAATTGTACAAAAGTGTGTTTTCCTTTTGTCTTTTATCAAATATTTTTTTCTGTACTTGAATAAATGTACAAACAAATTGTTGCCAAACTGTGTTAAGAAAATCAGAAATTACTGGTTGTAATTAATCATTCAGAAACACGAAGTAATTGAGATTTTTAGAACCAGTAAATAAGATGAACAGAAATTTATTTGTAAGAAATAATTTAATCTGTAAAACTTACTAGAATGTTGAATACTCTTTTATTTCTCTTTTTAGGAAGAAAATCAAGTCCACTGAATTCACAGTGTCCCCTTAAGGAAATTATTCCCCTCTAGTATCCGAGGTTTGATTTGGAATATAACCTCCCAGGGTAAAATGATCTTAATCAGTAGAGTATAGATACCAAAAACTCTACTGCCAGCGAATCAATCCATAGCAGGAAAGTACACGAAGAAATATATGTTTTTAAGAAGAAGGAAGATCAGAAAATTCGTTAGGAAATATTCTGAATACTGAATGGTATTTATAGGCAAGAATAATATATTCTGAAAGGTTGCTACCCTTTCAGAATTGACACGACTATTAATGAAAGGTTGCAAACTTTCAAATGGTACTGTTCCTGAAAGTTGCAACCTTTCAGAACAGTCATGGCGGGAAATTTTGAATATAACGGAATTTAAAACGGGTCACTCGCGCGGATCCGAGTCGGGTCGGGTTAACTAAAAAGTTAAAATTAATTAATAAATAATTAAAATAAATTTTGTCCAAAAAATTATCTCTGGATCGATCATTTGCCAAAGCCAAAGCCGAAGCCGAAGCCGAAGCCGAAGCGAGCGAGCGACGACGACGACGGCGCGAGGGGGGTCCCTCTTTCCAACCCTTTTAACAATTAATAGGAGTGTTTATTTATTTAAACTCTCCTATTTTCATTTCCATTACCGATGAAGGACTATTGCCTTTTTCAATAAAGCATTAGAGGACTTTTCAAGTTCCCAACCTTTCAAGTTCTAAACTTTTCAAATTCCTCTCCTTCCCTCTATTTCCCATCAATTCTTGCTACATACCCAAAAATCCCCCACATTGATGGTGAATAGTTATAACATTGGAATGCACGGACAATTATGTAATTTACAAGCAAGGATTAATTGCATCTGGATAAGTAGGTTTCCCCTTGGACTTTCCGTAGTGAACATATGTCGGATATACTTGGTCAATCAGTAGATGTGATATCTTTGAACCGTCAAACTTTGGTGTATACCTAGACAACCATATGTCACACAATTAACCCTTTACTGTTTATGATTCTTACGGTTGTGTTCGTTTCAGCCATGAACACCTCCTGGTTTCATGAGTGTATAGAGAATAGGCTTTTGACATAAAATTCTCTTTGAAGCGGCTTCCACTTCACACTCACATAGGTGATTTCTAACCGTGTCATCTCGTAGATACACTATTTGGTCAAATCTTCCAAACTTAGCAAATCATTAAAAACTTTAAGCTTTATTACCTCATTAACAAGCCTTAAAGTTTTAACCTTTTCCTGAACATTGTCTTCATCATGAGAATGGATTGAGTTAACTGACAATGTCGAACCGTCAGCCACAACTTTGTTTTTCTCCTTGAATCTAGCTCTTGGGATCTCCAGTCTGCTAGATAGAGTTACCGTCATGCTGACTTGTCCTAAGCCGTAAACCCATTCCCTTAGATGATCTTTCAACTGCCTCTCTCACTAGGCCTTTCGTTAGTGGATCTGACACATTATCGCTTGACTTTACATAGTCAATTGTGATAATTCCACTAAAGAGCAGCAGTTGTCTTATGGTGTTATGTCTACGTCGTATATGACGAGACTTTCCGTTGTACATAACGCTCCCTACCCTACCTATTGTTGCTTGACTATCGCAATGTATGCAAATTGGTCCAACAGGTTTGGGCCAGAATGGAATATCCTCTAGGAAATTTCGGAGCCATTCCGCTTCTTCACCAGCCTTATCCAAAGCAATGAATTCAGATTCCATTGTCGAGCGAGCAATACATGTCTGTTTGGAAGATTTCCAAGAGACAACTCCTCCACCAAGTATGAATACATAACCACTCATGGATTTTACATCATTTGACCCGGTGATCCAATTTGCATCACTATATCCTTCAATCACAGCAGGATATTTATTATAATGCAAAGCATAATGTTGTGTCCATTTTAGATAATCCAACACACGTTTCATAGCCATCCAGTGAGTTTGATTCGGATTACTAGTGTACCGACTCAGTTTACTAATAGCACATGCTATATCTGGTCGCGTGCAATTCATAATATACATCAAACTTCCCAACACTCTGGCATATTCCAATTGAGAGTCACTTTGACCTTCATTCTTTTTAAATGTACAACTTAAATCAATTAGAGTTTTGACTACATTGAAATTCAAGTAATTGAACTTATCCAATATTTTTTCAATATAATGAGATTGAGATAATGCTAGTCCCTGGGGAGTTTTGATAATCCTGACCCCTAAGATCAAATCAGCAACTCCTAAGTCTTTTATATCGAACTTGCTGGACAATATGCGCTTAGTAGCATTTATATCGTCAATTTCTTTACTCATTATTAACATGTCATCAACATACAAACAAACAATGACTTCATGATTCATAACGTTTTTAATGTAAACACATTTATCACATTCGTTAATCTTGAATCCATTTGCCAACATTATTTGATCAAATTTAGCATGCCATTGTTTGGGTGCTTGTTTGAGTCCATAAAGTGACTTCACAAGTCTGCACACTTTCTTTTCTTTACTAGGAACTATAAACCCTTCAGGCTGTTCCATGTAAATTTCTTCCTCTAACTCTCCATTTAAGAAGGCTGTCTTTACATCCATTTGGTGGATTTTAAGATCATGCACTGCTGCTAGTGCTATTAACATCCTAATTGATGTTATCCTTGTTACTGGAGAATATGTATCAAAGTAGTCCAGAACTTCCTTTGTCTGTACCCTTTGACTACCAGTCTAGCCTTATATTTGTCAATAGTCCCATCAGGTTTCATTTTCCTTTTAAAGATCCATTTTGATCCTAAAGGTTTATTTCCTGGAGGAAGATCAGTCAATTCCCAAGTGTGATTGCTTAAAATTGATTCAATCTCACTATTGACTGTTTCTTTCCAATAAGTTGACTCTGACGAAGACATAGCTGCTTTAAATGTTTGAGGCTCATTTTCAAGCAATAGTGCTACAAAATCTGGTCCGAAAGAAACAGATTTTCGTTGTCGAGTACTTCGCCTAGGTTCCTCACTAGTTAGAATATTTTCCATTGATTCTTCTCGTGGTCGTTTAGGTCTTTCACTTGTTGATTCACTTTCAGTTTTATACGGATAAATGTTTTCAAAAAACTCTGCATTATCTGATTCAATTATCGTATTAACATGAATCTCAGGATTATCAGATTTGTGAACCAAAAATCGACAGGCTTTACTATTCACAACATACCCAATAAAGACACAATCTATTGTTTTGGGTCCAATTTTAACCCTCTTAGGTAAAGGAACCTCTACCTTGGCTAAACACCCCCACACTTTGAAATATTTCAAGTTGGGTTTTCTTCCTTTCCACAACTCATATGGAATTGATTGTGTTTTTCGATGGGGTACTCTATTGAGTATTTTATTAGCTGTAAGGATGGCTTCCCCCCAAAGATTTCGCGGTGAACCAGAATTGATCATTAAGGCATTCATCATTTCCTTTAATGTTCTGTTCTTCCGTTCTGCCAAACCATTTGACTGTGGTGTATAAGGTGCAGTAGTTTGATGAATAATACCATATTCCAAACATATCTCTGCAAAAGGAGATTCATATTCTCCACCCCTATCACTCCGAATCATTTTTATCTTTAGATTCAATTGGTTTTCCACTTCATTTTTGTATTGCTTAAATGCATCAATTACTTCATCCTTACTATTAAGCAAATATACATAACAAAATCTAGTGCAGTCATCAATAAAAATTATAAAGTACTTTTTCCCATCACGAGATGGTGTTGACTTCATATCGCATATATCTGTGTGAATTAAGTCTAAAGTTTTAGAATTTCTTTCAACAGACTTGTAAGGATGTTTAACAAACTTACTTTCCACACAAATTTCACATTTTGACTTATCGCAATTACAATCAGGCAATACTTCTAGATTAACCAATTTTCGCAAGGCTTTGTAATTTACATGTCCCAAACGGACATGCCATAAATCACTTAACTCCAATAAGTAAACAGAAGCAGAATTTTTATTAATACTGTCAATAACCATTACATTTAGTTTGAAAAGACCCTCATTGAGGTAGCCCTTTCCTATAAACATTTCATTCTTACTTATTACAGCTTTATCACTAACTAGGACACACTTAAACCCGTTCTTAACGAGTAGTGCAGCAAAAACTAAATTCTTCCTAATAGTAGGGACATGCAAAACATTGTTTAAAGTCAACACTTTGCCTGATGTCATTTTCAACATTACTTTCCCAGTTCCTGCAATCCTTGCTGTTGCTGTGTTTCCCATGAATAAATCTTCATCGTACTCAGCAGGAGTGTACGTTGCAAAGGCTTCTTTTGCAGAGCAAATATGTCTAGTAGCACCTGAGTCGAGAAACCACTCCTTGGGATTTCCAACTAAGTTACATTCTGATATCATTGTACACAAGTCATCTGCATCTTCCATCTTTTCCACGATGTTTGCTTGACTTTTGCCTTTGCCTTTGTTTTTGTCCTTTCTTGGAGCATGACAATCAGAAGATCTATGACCAGCCTTGCCACAATTATAACAGTTGCCTTTGAATTTCTTCTTGGCCTATTCTGACTTCTACCCGTTGGACTTCTTTCTCTTTTTGTCTTTGGTAGGAGCTTCTTCAACAATATTTACTCCAATGATTGTTGAACTCTCACACAACTTCTTTTCGGTATTTCTGTTATCTTTCTCAATCTTGAGACGAATCACAAAATCTTCAAGCTTCATTTCTTTACGCTTGTGCTTTAGATAATTCTTGAAATCATTCCACGAAGGAGACAACTTCTCGATCATTGCAGCCACTTGAAAAGCTTCATTTACTACCATATCTTCAGCAATCAGATCATAAAGAATAAGTTGAAGTTCCTGCACTTGTGATCCAACAGTTTTACTATCTACCATTTTATAGTCTAAAAACTTTGCGACCACAAATTTTTTCAAGCATGCATCTTCTGTCTTATATTTCTTCTCAAGTGTTTTCCACAACTCTTTTGAAGTTGTTATTGCACTATAGACATTATATAAGTCATCCTCTAAAACACTCAAAATGTAACCTTTACATAGGAAGTCTGACTGTTTCTATGCTTCAACAATCATAAATTTTTCCCTGTCTGGCATATCATCAGCAGGTACAGGAGTATCTTCACTTGTAAATTTCTGCAGACCAAGAGTGGTAAGCCAGAAAAATACTCGTTGCTGCCATCCTTTGAAATTCACACCTGTGAATTTACCCGGTTTCTCTGCTTGTGATACAAGAGTTCGGGTTGGTGCAGCAACAGCCACTGTAACACCAGTGTTTTCCATTTCTGATAAACAAAATTGATACAATATAATTAAGCAATAAATTATCATTGCAGACTTAAAGGAGTATAAAATCACAAAGATTTTTGTCTCCACCAGAAACACAGATTTAAATAATTTCCTTAAGATTGTTGCCAAACTGTGTTAAGAAAATCAAAAAATTACTGGTTGTAATTAATCATTCAGAAACACGAAGTAACTGAGATTTTTAGAACCAGTAAATAAGATGAACATAAATTTATTTGTAAGAAATAATTTAATTTGTAAAACTTACCAGAATGTTGAATTCTCTTTTATTTCTCTTTTTAGGAAGAAAATCAAGTCCACTGAATTCACAGTGTCCCCTTAAGGAAATTATTCCCCACTAGTATCCGAGGTTTGATTTGGAATATAACCTCCCAGGGTAAAATGATCTTAATCAGTAGAGTATAGATACCAAAAACTCTACTGTCAGCGAATCAATCCATAGCAGGAAAGTACACGAAGAAATATATGTTTTTAAGAAGAAGGAAGATCAGAAAATTCGTTAGGAAATATTCTGAATACTGAATGGTATTTATAGGCAAGAATAATATATTCTGAAAGGTTGCTACCCTTTTAGAATTGACACGACCATTAATGAAAGGTTGCAAACTTTCAAATGGTATTGACTGTTCCTGAAAGTTGCAACCTTTCAGAAGCGGGAAATTTTGAATATAACGGAATTTAAAACGGGTCACTCGCAGAGATCCGAGTTGGGTCGGGTTAAATAAAAAGTTGAAAACATTTCGGTTAAATTCTGTTATCAACTAATTTTATCTCTCGATCGATCATTTGCCGAAGTCGAAGCGAGCGAGCGACGACGACGACGGCGCGAGGGGGTCCTTCTTTCCAACCCTTTTAACAATTAATAGAAGTGTTTATTTATTTAAACTCTCCTATTTTCATTTCCATTACCGATGAGGGGCTATTGCCTTTTTCAATAAAGCATTAGAGGACTTTTCAAGTTCCCAACCTTTCAAGTTCTAAACTTTTCAAATTCTGTTGTGCGGAATTTGAGATAATACGAGAAAATATAAACGCGAAAAATAAGACAACAGATTTACGTGGTTCACCAATAAATTGGCTACGTCCACGGGAAGAGAGGGAGCAGTTTTATTATGGAGAGGCAAAAACAGAATTACAGAATAGGGTTTCCCATAGCGTCTATATATAGTGCTAAGCTACGCCCTAACAGGCTTGGGCCCAACATACAGAATCAACAGAAAATTAAGGGCCCAATACAACAACATTGTATACCGTCGGGCCGGGGGCGTCTCCGCCCCCCCGGACCCCAGGCCAGGGGGCGCGTCGCCCCCCTGGACCCCCCGACTCGCTGACCGGGCAGCGAGACCCCCGTCCTTTCTGTTTGTAGCGGGTCCAATTCAAGGCATTCAACAAATTCCTCTCCTTCCCTCTATTTACCATCAATTCTTGCTACATATCCAACACAAATGAATACTTAAAAATAGGAAAATTTAAAGCAACTAGTCAAAATAGATTTAACTTTAATATTATAAAATTATTCTTCGTTTCAAAAATTGATAAAATTCACGATTAAAGGAAATTAATCGTATGAAAACAAATGAATCTGCCCTTATCACAACTAATTATGTAAATGTATATATAGTATATTTTAAAAATTATGCACTAATAATGATTTTTTGTGTAATTTAAATTTAATTCTTCTTGGCAATCATTGCTCAACCACTAAAATAAAATATTGTATATAACCATAACAAAACATATTTAAATATTTTGCATGCATTAATTGTGTTTTTCTATTGAAGTCGAGGCCAATTTGCCAAATTTATATCGAAATAGGTCTAAAATATCCTAGAAAAATTGAAAATGGTATAAAATTACCTTTCATCCACTTATTGGCTCTAAAATGGTCTTTTCATCCATCTATTGACTCCAAAATACCCTTGTCATCCACCTTTGAGTTCAAAATTGACCACTTATTTAATGATTTTAAATTTAAACTATTTAAATATTTTGAAATACTTGATGTTCAACAATTGGTTATAATTTAATTTATTTGTATTATTTATAAACCAACCCACTACCCACCCATTACTAACTAAACCCCACCCAATTAATAATCCAACTATAATATCAAAATCGTCATAAACACTACTAAAACACGATGAAATTATAGATTAATGAAAATGACATCCAAAATTATTCGAGTCCGAATCGAAGTCCCAATTAAATTTATGTTGAGCCGCTTATTTAAGAGGACACTTTCAATTTGATTCTCTTTCAAGATTGAATTAGAAATTTATGATTAAAAGTAAAGAAGTAATACATCCCGAATTAATTCATTCACTTTTTTAAAATATAATTTTATTACTATTTATGATTTGTTTTAAAACTTTTAATATATTATTTTGAAAAAAAGTTACCTATGAAGTAACATCACATAATTGAGACGTAAGAATAATTAAGATGAACATAGTCAGACTTTTAAGTTTATCGGTAATTTTTATTAGACACTTGAATGTATGATAATTAACTTCTATAGATATTTTCGTCTCAAATTTTTTAAAAACACCCAATTGACAGTAGATTTTCTATTGTTGCATTAGTAATGTGAGTGATTTATTAATTTGGAGGGTTTAATTAGTAATGGATGGGTAGTGGATTGAGTTATAAATTATACTAATAAGTTAAATTATAACAAATAGTTGAGCGCCACGTATTTAAAAAATATTTAAATAGTTTAAATATAAAACCGTTAAATAAGTGGTCAATTTTGAACCAAAAGGTGGATGACAAGGGTATTTTGGACCCAATAAGTGGGTGAGAAGGGTATTTTGGAGCCAATAAATAGATGGAGGGTAATTTTATACCATTTCCAATACTTTGAGGATATTTTAGACCCTTTTCCGAATTTATATTCATCTTAAGAGCTCATAATCCACTTTTTGACTTTTAAATCACATTAATAATGTAAAGAGTTATTACGATCTCAATGTTATAGTGTAATTTACTCAAGTGCAAGTACTCAAGTCCTACATGGGGTACTAATAATTAATTATGCCAAACTCCTCTAAATTATCTACTCAATAATTAATAATCCTAATTAACAACCTCTTTTACTTTATTATTATTGTATGAAAGACTAATTTCAAGTGCTTACTCAAGTTTGGATTTTATTACCATTAATTTTAGTTTTTTATGGTTACCAAAAAAAAATTGTTCGAAATACTATCTCCGTCCCTAATTACTTGTTCACATTTACTTTTCAGTCGTTCTTAATTATTCGTCTATATTTTCTTTTTTAGTTGTCTCTAATTATTGTCTATTTTAACAAATCAAGAAAGGATAGTTGTTTTTCTCCATCGTATCTTCAATTAATTATTATTTTGAAAAATGTAGTGCTTTTTAAAATTCTATGTTAATTCATCCTCTTCATAATTAATAGAGGTAACATGGTAAACTCAATGCGCCAATTATTATTTTCTTAATAGGTGTGTCAGTTTAAAAGTGAACAGGTAATTAGGAACAAGGAGTAAATGCTTATTATTTTATAAAATCAAAATTGAATTAAAAAAATTTCTACTTGTATCCTTACAATATTAAACGTGAATAGAGATTAATGTGGTGAAATGAAGAGTGATATTAATTGAGATTAAAGAATAAATAAAAGTAATTAGTCACATTTTCTTATACTCTATACTTTCATACTTTCGATTGGTTTTTTTTTTTTTAATTCGTTAAAGAAAATGTCTTTTCTTGGAAATTTCTGAATTCTGATTTTCTATATGATATATTTAAAATTATTGTATTTTGATATTTTTATTTATTTTTAATTTAATATTATAAAATTTTAATATTTTTTAAATTTTTATGTCAAATCAAAATAGACAAAAGAATAGAATTTTAAGCATTTACTACGGAATGGATGTTTACCAATTTTTGTATTAGCTACACAGTTGTGTTATTAGGGGGACCTCCTACTTGTTTTTTCTTTCAACCTACTAAACTCATTAATTGTTTAGACCACTTTATAGTTTATTAGTTTATATTTGGTGAATTATTGTTTCATTGAATTTATTTTTTAATTTTATGAAAGTTGACTTTTATAATGGAAGTCGAGAAAATAAATTTCATAAGCTAATGATATAACATATTGACCATGTTATGTCAAACCTCCAACACTTAAACGTTGCAAAAACACTCATTTTAAAAAGTTCGGAGCGTAAAAAATAAAAAATATTAATAAAATTTTTAAAATGATATATAAATTTTTATTTTAATTAGAACGGTAAAATCGTTCATGAAGTAGCGATTTTGTCCGTTGAAAAAAAGTAAAATCGCTAGTATAGCAGCGATTTGCAATATTGATTTTTTTAAAAAAAAAAAAATTGTTAAAAGAAATCGCTGCCTTGGCCGTGATTTTCAAAGTAATTTTTTAATTATTTATTTGCTATTTTTTTTAAAAAAAATTAAAATCAAATAACTGCCAAGGCAGCGATGTAAATCAATTCTTTTAAAAATTAAATCGCTGCCCAGACAGCGATTTTAACTCAATTTTTATTTATTTTTTAAATAAATCGCAGCGATTTTACACTTCCCAATTTTTTTTATTTTTTTTAAATTTAAGTAAATCGCTGCCACCGCAGCGATTTACAATTTTTTTTTAGTTTTAAGTAAATCGCTGCACTGGCAGCGATTTACCAATTTTTTTTTAATTTTTAAATCGCTCATAAAATAATCCTGCCTATTTTTGTGTAGTAAAAAATGTGATCTTTTTTTCAACTTTCTCCAAATTTTTATTTTAATTTTTTTAAAAAAATAGCAGATAAATAATAATAAAAGAAATTTAGCCTAAATAGCTGCCGATTAAAATACAATAAAGAAAATTACTTTGGATTAAAATTCTTTTTTTTTAAATCCAATTTTGCAAATGGCTGCTATATAGCAGCGATTTGCTTTTTCTGGCGGATAAAATTACTATTTCGTGAGCGATTTTACCGTTTTGATTAAAATAAAAATTCATATACTATTTTGAATTTTTTATTAACATTTTTCACCCTTTTGGCTCCGAACTCCTCATTTTCATCTGCCCACGTAATGCTCATCTCTATCACCCTCTATTTTATATTTTATAATATTTGTTTGAATTATATATGAATACATTTAGTATAATTTTTTTTGTTTACGTTTCAAGCCGAAGAAAATAAATAAGAAAATTTTATATTTCTATAAATCATTTTACAAGAAAATAGTTTCTTTCATATCAAACACTCCCATAATTTCATTTTAGTGACAAATGGAATAATTTCTTAGTTTATGTGTAATAGCTTGCGAATCATATATATATATAAAAAAGAAAAAGAAGATAAAATTCATGATAGCCTTATATCACGAGCTATGCTCAGAATTAAGGCCAACTTCCTATTGTGTATTGCAAAGAGTTTCGAACGTAAGACCTTCGATTATAAAAGTTTCAACTCCAAAAACATTTGAGCCACGCCTAACTCCAACTTCATTAATGAATAAAGTTAATAACAATACGAAATGATCCATCACCTTTTTAATTTAATTGATCCATCTAATTCAAATACTTTATGTAACATTATATACCTTTCTTTCTCTTCTCATAACAATCTATACATAGACAAATATGTAACATTTTAGAAAATGTATCTACTAATTTCATAACAAAGTAAATGACACCTTTAAAAATAACAAAAACTACTTTCAAAGTTGATATTTCTCATTACAATGTGTTTTCCTCAAAAATGATACAAATTGGTTTCATCAAACAATGTTAAGTCTCTGCATATACTTTTTTAATATTGGCTCGAAGTTATTTATAAGTGTCTTGTGTAATAGAAAATCATAGTCAAGCTATCATTTTTATATGGACATCGACGAAAATCATAATTTTGAAATTTTAGAGTATAATTATCTAAATTTTTGTGTTAATTTTTTTTAAAAAATATAGTATACATTACTTCTAAATATTTCAGTTAATATATAGAATGTATATGAGTTGTATACAATGATGCTTTTATTTGGAGTTTCCGGCCAGGCAACAATAAAATCATTGGAGGACAAATTTTTTCTATACTACACAATTCGTGCAGGTCTGTTGAATCTTATAAGAGCCAACTTGTGAACATGTACAGCTAAATAACTCATGTTGTATAAGGTATCGATAACTTGCACATATAATAAATCAGATAACTTGCATCTGAGGCGACTGTTCTATGTTAAAGGCAATTCAATATTTCAGATGCATTAAAAGAACGAATGGAGACCAACAACACACCAAATCGAACAAATAATATAAAGATTAGACAACATAGCGTGGAAGTTTAGCATAGCAGCTATCTCATACATTTCATTAGCGAAAGTTTAGCATAACAGCTTAACAGTATCATGTATTAGTTGATCTACTTATGGTATTCTGCAACTGATTTTAGTGTTTTGTTCTATTACTTCTATGGATTGAGATTGTGTGTATGATATCTATATTAGATATTGAGTTTTTTCAGCCTTGACGATTCTAATAAAACTAAATCCATATATAAGATTCCTTTAAATAAACAACAGAAAAGATAACAAATTACTATACGGTCATTTACACTATATATTATATTCAAACAAATGAGGCCTAATACTAAGTTCCTACCTTCCTTTATTGTTAATTTCATACATGTTTATAACTATTGCTTGACGGCGTTGGTTAAGATAGACAAATCCATTTTATCTTTCTGTGATGAATTTTGACAGTATGATAACTCTAGTAGTGTATTAGTTATGGTTCAACAAAGAAGAAGAATACAACTGTATAATATGAGAATACTACAAGTTCATCATCCAACAAAACGGAAATGCATACTGCCAAGCAAACACATGAGTAAGACTCAGTAATATCGATATCTATACTACCTTAAAAGTGAGAAACCGTTTTACTGAAAGCTAAATTGCTAATTTAATTACCCTCCCCATTACACATATTTTATTGTTGCCTAAGCATCTTGCTTCCAGAATCGACTCAAACTTGTCTTCTTATGCCTTCTTGTTCCCTAAAACAAACCAAAAGAAGGGACGAACTGTCAACAACTCGATTCAAAATTTTGAAAATCTCCATATAGGAAAAATTGCACAATTACTTTGTGAAAGTTCCAATTCACAATCTAGTTCACATTTGAAAATGAGATACTATTTGGTGGACATAAAAACTTCTTTCCTTATCTTCTTTTCAAATTCGAGTACTACAGTTTTAGCATTCTTCCCATTCTGTGTGAAGCTAATGGTGAATCAACGGCATTATGAACTTCTAGATGAGACTTGAACAGATTCAATAGCAATACAGAAAATTTAGAATTGAAGCATTAAAAACACCTTGGCAATACAATACTTTTACAATGTCTTTAAATCATTGACACAATTTCAATCCATAGAAGTAAAGCAAAGCACTACACTAGCTGCAGAATACCACAAGCAAGTCATAAATACTCACTGTGTTAGGTAGTATTATATAGTGTTTCTATGTCACGACCAAAGGGTGAATGATTGTTATAGAAATGTTTTTTAAGCTACACGTAAGGTGTCAAGGAAAGAGAACTCTATAAGCTAGTATGTATATAAAGACACACATTTAACTTCAATCTCAACAAGATATATACTTACCTGATAACAAAACTGGGCATTTGAGGGTCAAAGTATTGATTGTTTTTCTTGAAATCAAAATTTTGCATTTCTTCAACTTGTATTTCCCGGATATCCTTGGCTAATTCAACAAGTGATTCTTTGCATGCCCTCACCTCAATTTATTTTAGAGTCATCATGTCTTCAAAGCAAGGAGGGATCTGCTCAATATGTCGCGATCTTCTTAACACCAAATGCTCAAGGCTTGGAAAAGCATCATCTGAAACATTCCACTCAAAAAAAGAAGTATCTTGCAGTTTCAAGGATTTGAGGCGGTGGAAATGCTCACTGGTCACTTTCCATACTTTGGAATTAATGGAAACATGTAGCAGTTTGAGTACCACAAGTTCGGGGAGGGTTGAGACCTCATCAACACTAGTTATGCAACCACTATATAGTGTTAATTTCTTGAGACTTGGTGGTAATTTCAGCTTGAAGGCCACAGGCTAAGATTTTTTAGGCTCACACATCCAGGATAAGACGGAGGATATAATAAATCTTAGTTACCAAGTTTTACCATTTCAATTTCAAACCTTGTTTTTCGTATTTTGGAGTATTTTTGGAGGATGAAGATATACAAGTTTCAAAGTTAACATGGTTGTGGCAGCAGAAGGTTTGGTAAAATCCCATAAAGAGAAGCTTTCCGAGGATATAGTGGAACATCACTTAAAAGACCTTATTGGAAGAAACCTTGTGATGTTTTCCAAGAAGAGTTGTGATGGTAAGACTAAGGCATGCCGCATTCTTGACTTGTTGCTTGATTTTTGTAAAAAGAAAGCCAAGCTCGAGAACTTTCTGCAATGCATAAAAGGGTAATACAATCTTATATTTTAATTCGTCGAATCAATTTTTATCTTTTAAATGTATACAAATTTCTCTATCAACAGGGACAATGATATGGATCCTACTTGTATTTCCTATCAGAAGCATAACATTCCACGATGATTATGTCTTCACTTTCAAGGTGATAATCTTGGAGAATGGAGTTCTATTTGTTCAAATGTACAATCTTTCCACTTGATGAAGGGAAGAAAAATTGGATTATCATCAATAGGCTATGCATCACACACTTTTAACAGTTTCAAGTTCCTGTGGGTGCTAGATTTGGAATTCACAGTAATTGATTCTTTCCCAACAGCGTTAACCAGCTTGAGATATGTTACTGTTAAGGTTGCTGAAGATTCTTCATTATCATTCTCGGACAATCTTTGGAACCTTGAAACTTTAATAGTTAAAGGACTTGGAGGACGAGTAACTTTTCCAGACACCCTCTGGAGGATGGTCAAGTTGCGCCATTTACACATACAACCGCGCTATTTTCAATAGGAACAATGCACTCCGAGAAATGGATGGCTTGAGGACTCTTTCCTCTGCATGGCTTTCTTGTCTGGAAGATGCAGACAGGGTTTTCGCAGAGATGCCAAATCTTCAAAAATTGAGATGTGAAGTTTTGTCATGTGATTCCTATTCCCCTGCATTTAACAATCTTACTAAACTTGAAATGCTCAAGTTTACTTGGGGTCGTGGAGGTCCGGGGACCCTCAAGCTGAAGTTACCACGAGTCTCAAGAAATTAACACTATCCAGAGGTTGCATATCTAGTCTTGATGAGATCTCAACCTTCCCCGAACTTGTGGTACTCAAACTGCTACATGTTTCCATTAATTCCAAAGTATGGAAAGTGACCAATGAGCATTTCCGTCTCCTAAAATTCTTGAAACTGCAAGATCTTTCTTTTCTTGAATGGAATGTTCAGATGATGCTTTCCAATGCCTTGAGCACTTGGTGTTAACAAAATTGCGACATATTGAGCAGATCCCTTCTCGAGGATGACTCTAAAATCAATTGAGGTGAGGGAATGCAAAGAATCACTTGTTGAATCAGCCTAAGGATATCCGGGAAACACAAGTTGAAGAAATGCAAAATTTCTGATTTCAAGCTCTTTGTCCATAAGTAGAACAATCATACTTTGACCCTCAAATGCCAGCTCGATTCGTTATCATGTACGTATCCTGTTGAGCCAATTCAAGTTAAAAAAGTGTTGCTTTTTCCTTGACACCTTACGTGTAGCTTAAAAAACATTTCTGTAGCAATCTTTCACGCTTGGTCATGACATTAAAGTACTATATGATACCTAATACAATGAGTATTTATGAATTGCTTGTGGTATTCTGCTGCTAGTGTAGTTCTTTTCTTTACTTCTATGGATTGAATTTGCGTCAATGATTAAAAGACATTGTAAAAGTATTGTATGTTCTCGTTTCCTGTAGATCCCTACTAAGTTCTAAATTTTCTAAAGTGCTATTGAATCTGTGCAACTCTCATCTAGAAGTTCATAATGTCGTTGATTCACCATTAACTTCACAAAATGGGGAGAAAACTAAAACCATAGTACTCGATTTTGAAAAGATGATAATGACAGAAGTTTTATGTCCACCAAATAAACCTCAAATAGTATCTCATTTTCAAATGTGAATTGGATGGAGGCCAATAATTCGAACTTTCACAAAGTAATTGTTCAATGGAAGCTAGTTTGGATTTCCTATATTGAGATTTTCAAATTTTTGAATCGAGTTGTTGACAGTTTGTTCCTTCTTTTGGTTTGTTTTAGGGAACAAGGAGACATAAGAAGACAAGTTGGAGTCAATTCTGGAAGCAAGATGGTGCTTTTATTTGGAGATTGTTCGGCAACAATAAAATAAGTGTAATGGGGTGGGCAAATTAGCAATTTAACTTTCAGTAAAACGGCTTCTCACTTTTAAGGTAGTATAGATATCGATATTACTGAGTCTTACTCATGTGTTTGCTTGGCAGTATGCATTTCCGTTTTGTTGGATGATGAACTTGTAGTATTCTCATATTATACAGTTGTATTCTTCTTCTTTGTTGAACCATAACTAATACAGTACTACAGTTATCATACTGTTATAAAATGGATTTGCCCATCTTAACCAACGGTCAAGTAAATTGCAGCAAACATAATACTATAGTTATGAATATGTATGAAATGAATGGAAGATATTTAACGTCGAAAAAATGAAAATGAGATTTACACAGATGAAACAAAATCAGTTGCAGAATAACATAGGTGATATTAAGTGTGAAACTAAAAGCATCCAAGCATTTACTTTCTTACTAGCTTGTAGCTGATAAATAATTAAAAAACTCCAGCATAGAGAATTTACCTCTGTACTATACAATATTGTGCCTGTCTACTGACCCTTTGAACAGCCAAATAAACATTAAACAAAGGTGAGCTAAGAAAAGCCAACTTGTATTAAAGTATTGACAACTTGCACATATAATAAACCACATGAATTTCTCAAGTCATACAAAAATATTATTCAATTTGATTTGAGAGTATGAAAAGAATCATTACAGTTAGGAGCAATAGAAGAAGAAATATTTTTTATTTATTTATTTTTCATCCTGGGAGCCCGCGCTATTCACGGAGATCTCCCTACTACCAAGGACTTTTTTATACTCAAGACTCGAATCAAGACACGGGACAAATCATTAGAAATGAGTTGACTTGCTGATACTGTTAATCCCCTAATTACACACCATCCTACTCATTCAGTTTCTAGTTGATATCACAAACTTGTTAAAAGAAAAAAAACAAAGTGATGTCGAATTTGTGTAGAGGGAGATATTTTGACATTTCTCCTTTGGAAAAGATTGTCCATGAATGGGATTTAGGCAGCTCGATGGAGCATAAAATGGACTGCCTTAATATCGATTTTCAATTTCTAAATATGCTTCTCAGCTTGCAGAGCTTCACAAGAAGAGACTGTTTGGATACTACAGTAGAGAAAGTGGAAGCTCTTTGGGATGCAGCTGAATTTGAACGAATCAACTGTATCGACGATGTTAAACTCGTGTTGGATAAGATGGAAGAAGAGATATGGGAAACTAAAATTCATATCGAAGCTAAATACTCATTTCCCATAGCACTTATTTCCAAAATTGCTACTCTCGATCCCGAATTTGTGAAGAGATTCATTGATACAGTTATAATGAATATCACGGATTTACCAAAGATAAATCGTCTTTATACATGGTCTAGATTAAAACAAATACAAGAGGCTGTAAAGGAGTTGAAGTTATTGAGAAATTTTGTCTATTTTATTTCAGACAGATGCACGAATCCTCAAAGCCAATATACTTTCTTCAGTCACGTTTTAGTTGTGGCTGGTCATGTAGCAATGATTTCCTGGTTTAGTATCAACGCCGATATGAACTTTTTCTTTGATCCACTTAAATTGGATGCTTTATTTTCTGACCTTCAAATGAGGATTCAGCCCATTCAACCAGGTATCCACGAGATCTATATCGATGTCCTGCAAGCTCTAAAATCAGGATCTCATCCAAATATCGATGTCCATGCTGCTGATTATAAAGCTGGCTTTGTGGAGACTCTCGTACACCATATGGAAGTGCTACGTCCCATTATTCATAAGCACGAAAAGGGAGTTGCTTTCAAGGATCAAATTACAATGCTCAACTTCTTGAGAGACAATCTCATCAATCTACCAAGAGAGGCCGTTGAAGATTTTGATACTGGAATTATTAATGTAGGGCTTCTAGTTTACTCGGTGTTTAAAAGTGTGGCTCTTGGGAAGTCAAAACGATTAGTTCCAGTTCTTGATTTCTCAGGTGATATTCAGAGTATACAAGCACTAGTCTACTTCCTCACTCGGAATTCATTTTGCTCCAATTTACCTAAGATTGACGGACTGGGATCTATTGATATCATTTTAGACCAACTGGAGGAGTTTCTAAGCTGTTACTCAGAGTTAACTTCTTCTATAAGGAGCCAAATTCAGAAAATACAGCAGCAACTGGAGCATTTCCAGAAGCAGAATGATGGATTCGGATCTTTTGGGATGCAGGTGATTACTAAAGCATATGAGGTGGATCACGTGGTTGTTGGTTATATAAACAAAGACATTCCTGAGTGGTGTCTTTTTCTGTGGACTCGGGACATCATAGAGGAGATTACACAACTAATCGAGGCAGGGGAGATTCATGGAAAGGAAGTCTCTGACTCGGTATTGCATAATACCACTGATGTTGCCAATGCTGATACTTCACAACTTGCTCAGATGACAAGCATGAGCGAAGAGATGGTGGGCTTTCAGGACGTGATGTACACGCTAAGAGGGAAGCTAATCAGAGGATCATCAAAGTTGGATGTCATCTCAATCGTGGGCATGCCCGGTTTGGGTAAGACAACTATAGCTAACAAACTATTTTTTGATCAGTTAGTCGTTTCACATTTTGATGTCCGTGCACAATGTTGTGTATCTCAAGTTTATACACGCAAGGATTTGTTACTAACCATTCTTCGTAGTGTTAAGAAGGATACAGTTGTAAGTGACAAACTACCAGAGGATGTATTAGCAGATAAGTTGCGCAAACTTCTAATGGTTCAGAGGTACCTTATCCTCATTGATGATGTCTGGGAAACTGTTGCATGGGATGATCTGAAACCTAGCTTCTATGATGCCAACAATGGAAGTAGAATCATCCTGACAACTCGGCTTGGTGATGTTGCCAACGATGCTAAATTCTTCAGTGATCCTCATTTTCTTCGATTGTTTACTCAAGAAGAAAGTTGGATGTTATTGAAGACTAAGGTGTTCAATGCAAAAAGTTGCCCCCTTGTCTTAGAAGATGTTGGCCAAAGGATAGCAAAAAGGTGCGGAGGGCTACCTCTTTCAGTTGTCCTGGTAGCAGGTATTCTCGAAACAACGGAGAAGGAAACAAATTGTTGGGAACAAGTTGCAATAAATTTAGGCTCACACATCCAGGCGAAGTCGGAGGATATAATAAATCTCAGTTACCAAGCTTTACCATTTCATTTGAAACCTTGTTTTTTGTATTTTGGAGTATTTTTGGAGGATGAGGAGATACAAGTTTCAAAGTTAACATGGTTGTGGATAGCTGAAGGTTTGGTAAGATCTCATAAAGAGAAGCCTTTCGAGGATATAGCAGAAGATCACTTAAAAAACCTTATTGGAAGAAACCTTGTAATGGTTTCCAAGATGAGTTCTGATGGTAAGAGTAAGTCATGTCGCATTCATGACTTGTTGCTTGATTTTTGTAAAAAGAAAGCCAAGGTGGAGAACTTTCTACAATGCATTAAAGGGTAATACAATCTAATTGTTGAATCAATTAAGGGTAATACAATCTAATTGTTGAATCAATTCTATCTTATAAACGTACTCTGATCATACAAATTTCTCTATCAACAGGGACAATGATATGAATCCTTCTTCTGTTTCCTGTCAAAAGCATAACATTTCACGACGTTTATGTCTTGACGTTCAAGCGGATAATCTTGCAAAATGGAGTTCGATTTGTTCAGATGTACAATCTTTCCACTTGATGAAGGGAAGACAAATTGGATCATCTTCAGTAAGCTATGCATCACACATTTTTAACAGTTTCAAGTTTTTGTGGGTGCTAGATTTAGAATTCACTGTAATTGATTCTTTTCCAAAAGAGCTAACCTGCTTGAGATATGTTGCTGTTAAAGTTGCTGAAGATTCTTCATTATCATTCTCGGACAATCTTTGGAACCTTGAAACTTTAATAGTTAAAGGACTTGGAGGGCGAGTCACTTTACCAGACACGCTCTGGAAGATGGTCAAGTTGCGTCATTTACACATATACAACCGCGCTGTTTTCAATATAAACAATGCACTCCAAGAAATGGATGGCTTGACAACTCTTTCCTCACCTTGGTTTTCTTGTGCGGAGGACGCAGACAGGGTCTTCGCAGAGATGCCTAATCTTCAAAAACTAAGATGTGAAGTTTTGTCATGTAATTCCTCTTCCCCGTCATTTAACAATCTTACTAAGCTTGAAATGCTCAAGTTTTCTTGGGGTCGTCGTGCACTGGCCCCCACACTGAAATTACCACCAAGTCTCAAGACATTAACACTATCCAGTGGTTGCATATCTAGTCTTGATGAAGTCGCAACTCTCCCCAGACTTGTGGTACTCAAACTGCTAAACATTTCCCTTACTTTCGATGTATGGGAAGTGACCGATGAGCAGTTCCCTCACCTCAAATTCTTGAAACTGCAAGATCCTTCTTTTTTTGAGTGGAATGTTTCAGATGATGCTTTTCCATGCCTTGAGAACTTGGTGTTAACCAAATTGCGACATATTGAGCAGATCCCTTCTCGCTTTGAAGACATGATGACTCTAAAATCAATTGAGGTGAGGGAATGCAAAGAATCACTTGTTGAATCAGCCAAGGAAATCCGGGAAACAAAAGTTGAAGAAATGCAAAATTCTGATTTCAAGCTCTTTGTCCATAAGTAGAACAATCATACTTTGACCCTCAAATGCCAGCTTGATTTCGTTATCAGGTAAGTATATATGTATTAGCTTATAGAATTCTTTTTTCGTTGACACCTTACGTGTAGCTTAAAAACATTTTCTATAACAATCCTTCACCCTTGGTCGTGACATAGAAATACTATATAATACTACCTAATACAGTGAGTATTTATGAATTGCTTGTGGTATTCTGCTGCTAGTGTAGTGCTTTGCTTTACTTCCATGGATTGAAATTGTGTCAATGATTTAAAGACATTGTAAAAAGTATTGTATTGGCAAGGTGTTTTTAATGCTTTAATTTTAAATTTTCTGTACTGCTATTGAATCTGTTTTGTAAAGAAGATGAGGAAAGAAGTTTTTATGACCACCAAATAGTATCTCATTTTCAAATGTGAATTGGATGGAGGCCAATAATTCGAGCTTTCACAAAGTAATTGTGCAATGGAAGCTAGTTTTGATTTCCTATATTGAGATTTTAAAAATTTTGAATGGAGTTGTTGACAGTTTGTCCCTTCTTTTGGTTTGTTTTAGGGAACAAGGAGGCATAAGAAGACAAGTTTGAGTCAATTCTGGAAGCAAGATGGTGCTGTTAATATATTGGAGATTGTTAGGCAACAATAAAATAAGTGTAATGGAGAGGGTAAATTAGCAATTTAACTTTCAGTAAAACGGTTTCTCACTTTTAAGGTAGTATAGATATAGATATTACCGAGTCTTACTCAAAGTGAGATGTGAAGTTTCAAAATGTGATAGTTTCTTTCCTGCATTTAACAATCTTACTAAGCTTGAAATGCTCGTGTGTTCCGGGGATCCTTTCTATACCTTTGCTGAGATGAACTTTACGCCATGTCTCAAGAAATTAACACTATTCAACTGTACGTATATATAGTCTTGAGTAAGTCACAATCCTCACCGAGCTTCTGGTACTCAAAGTCACAATCCTTCTCCCTTTGCAGACATGCTGACTCTAAAATCTATCAAGGTGATATCATGCAAAGAATCACTTGTTGAATCAGCCAAGGATATCTGGAAAACACAAGTTGAAGATGTGCAAAATTGTGATTTCAAACTCGATATTGCTATTGAATCTGTCCAAGTTTCAACTAGATGTTAATAATTCCATTGATTCTCCATCAACTTCAAGGAATAGGGAGAATACTAAATAATAGTACTCGATTTTGAAAACAAGGCCAATAAATAAGTAGACTACCCAATAAATCTCAAATGCTAGCTCTTTTCTGAAACTTTTTATGAATGAGATGGAGGCCAAGTATTCGAGCTTTCACAAAGCAATTGTGCAATGGAGTTGTTGACAGTTCTCTTTTTTTTGGTTTGTTTTAGGGAACAAAGAAGCAGTAGAAGAAGTTAGAGACAATTCTCTATTATGTTGTTGTTTTCAATCATTTTCGTGTTTTCGTGTAGAATGTATGGCTTAATGAGATTTCGGAATTTTTATGATTATTGACAAAGAACAAAAGGAGGAGTTGAAGACATTGAAGGACAGTTAAACTATGGTGAAAATCCTACATTCTACTGTACTATTCAACAGTATGTGTGTGTATGTGTGTCTACTAATACGTGTAAAAATTAACATCGAACAAAGAATTAAACGTTGTGAAGAAACCTTACCCCAGACCAAGAACCAGGTTCTTGTAAGTTGCTTTTAAGTAAAGACACAAATACTTATTGAATTAAAAACCTTCCTCACTCAAGGAAGGAAAAACCTCGTTTTATTAATTCAACTATAAGATTTTGTGATTACAACTTAATAATCAAAAGTCTTATCTCTACTACTCCATCGATTGACTCCAATCGATCTCTCCAAAAGGCCAAATCCACCTTTTTGTTACACCTCTTACTAACACTCAACCCTACAAAGAGCCAAACCCACCCTTTGTACAACAAACTGTAAATTACAATCAAAACAAAAACAAGACAAATAGTTCTACACGATAAAACCTTCTCACTCAAGAATGTTTTAAACGTAGCAATCCTATCAACCTTGAAGACTTCAATTTGATGAATAATTCTCCCTTGTTCTCTGCGTGAAGTCGTGGTATTCTTCATCTGCATTGTGCTCTTCTTATAGAGTTTCTTTTGCCTTGTACACTACTTATCAGATAAGGTAAGGAAGTTATTGTCAAACAAGGAGTCCTTTTAAAGTACAATCCTTATTATATACAACTTCTTTTCTTAATAATATATTTAAGGTTTTTCTTATTTGTATCAACTTGTACCTTTAATATATATTTTTGGCTTTGACAAATAACTCCATTTTACTCGATCTTGGACTCTAGCTTGGCTTCTTTTGCTGCGTACATTTGCTACTGTTCTTTGCGCTTCTTGTCTATCATCAAAACATGAATTATCAATTCTATCATATTCCCCCTTTTTGATGAAGACAAACAAATCTTTCTGTGTGATGCATGCGCAAATACTCTTCCCCCTTTTGACAAATCAAAAAGAGTCCAACAGCGGTTAAACAAACCCAATCAACATCCATAGCAACAATATAAGCCCAGCCAGTTGAACATAGTAAGTTTAAACAACTAAGAGAACCAGGTTCAAACAAGATGCTTTTTCAATGTGAAGGTTGACCAAGCTTAGTTGAAGCAGAAGCCAGCATATCCAGAACTCTGTCAACTCTTGCATTGTTAGCAAGTTTCTGCTGCACTAACTGATCCTTCAACCTGTGAATTTCAGCATTTGAAGTATCAAGTTCAGCACGTAACTTCTGGTTTTCTGACTCAAGAGTGGCATAGTTTTCTTCAACTACTTTAAGTTCCTTGAGTAACTGAGCAACATGACCAGATGTACGTGGAGACGCAATTGCAACCTGCTCCGACTCCATGGGAATGCCACAATCAGCAAGAATGGTTTGAGTGAACATATCTGCACGAGTTAAAATCGTGCCTTCTCCCAATGGTAACTCAAATGCATCAAACACTCTAGTTAACAGATTTCCAAAACCTTCAATTCTTTGTCATCCATCAAAACTACAAACTTCATGTTTTCTCATTCCCCAAGAATTTCTCCCTTTTTGATGATGACAAACTATGCATATGTCTATCCACATTATATAATTTCCCCCTTTTGGCATCATTGAAAATCAATAACCAAAGAACTCGAATAACATTCAATGAGTGCAATATCATTTTTAACTCATAGCCACTTGGGCAACACTTTCAAGTACACTTCTGCTAACAAAATGGTTAGTTAATCTGAGGATATTAGTCATCTTACACTCATACACAATTAAGATCTTCAATTAGAAACGAAATAAACAAATATGTACCAGTTTATGCCCTTAATCAAAAACATATAATATCATGAGTATGAGACAGACATAGGCACATCAAAGAGTCAAAAGAGTATAAAATTTGAGGATAAGGATTGTGACAAAGATTACTAAAGTGAGGAAGAAAGGGATGTTTACTGCCATTGATAAATTTTTTTCAGTATGCCCATTGTGCACCAGCTTCTTTATTCTGATCAGTTTTCTTAGAATGTGAAATTTCATCAAGAGAAACATGAGATACATCATTCTTTTTTTTTAACTCTACTCCGTAACATTTTCATTCCTCCATGATTTTTTTTTTTTTTGATATCCTCTTTCTTGATGACAACTTTGAAGGAGTACCAACTACCAGTAAGAGATTCATCACATTTCGGTGCACAAAGAGATGTGTTTATCAATAATGATAGCAAGCAACAATTTATTTCTGTGAGAATTGTTCCCCCTGAGAGATAGACAAGTTATACACTTGGAATGGATGAAATATCAATTTTGGACTTTATGAACCTGGTTCAGATGTGGGTGGTAAAGCAAGGTTCCCCCTAAATTAAAGCATGAGTGACTTCAATACTGAGATTTTCATCATTAGAGCAGTTTGAGATTGAACGATGCTTATTGTCAAAGAGGGTTCTTGGTGATCTTTAAGAAAGTTGAATTTTTAATGATCGACCAGGTTCATTAGTGTTTATGTTTGACCCAAACTCAAGAAATTAATGCATTGAAAAAGGATGGTACATACCTGAGTATTACAAAGAAACCAGGTTCCACCTTTTTTTTGTGTGTTTCTTCATGATTTACTTAATGGTGTTAGCAAAGAGTAGAGATAACATCCGCAAACTTTCTAAGCATTGTTTGAGATGTGACTTGAGTGTGTACCTGTTACAGTACGAGGTTGAGTTAGCAGATATTCATTGTATAATTACTCAAGCGTAAGATTATTCTTTTACTAGCCAATTATTAAAGGAAATCATGATAATACATCAACTTGTTTCGATAACACCATGCTTTGACTGATTTTTCTCAAGTTCTTCATATTCAAGGCCTTCACAAGAATGTCGCATCATCATACTCCCAGATCAAATGAATTTCAAGCTGATTCATAGAGAACCAACTCTTGTCAATTTTTAATACCTTCCAATGAACAACAAGGACCATGTTCACACAACAAAGTTACCCCAAAGGTGTGCCATACTCTTACTGTCTCGATTGCTCTAATATTCATCCAATCTCTAGAACCATAGATAAGTAGTGATTCATGCTGCAGGTGCATCAATGATTGTTAGCTGTGAACCAGGTTCATATGCAGTGTTCCCTAAATTTGCATCATCAAAGATGTTTGATATCATGTCACTTTCTTCAACTTTTTTTTTCATTTTTCTCATCCTTTTCAAGGAATAAACTGTCTCCTTGAAAATCAAAGAGCGAGAGGAAATTTTCTACCATTTTGGAGCATGCACTATTCATGTACCAAGTTGGTCTTTTCCCTCTCACCTTCACCTGAAACACTAGTCAAAGATTAGTCTTGGGAACCCAGATTAGCTTGGGCCCCTTTATGTGAGTAAAAGGATGAATAAGATTTCTTCTAGCCCATAAAGGCAAATAAGAAAACCTTTTATTTGGAGCATTTTTATTTCGAACCAGGTTCTTAGCCGTATCAGTCTTTTCCTTTTTGGTGAACTTAACATTTTTCTGAAAAGCCTCAAATAAAGCTTTACATTGATTCTTTAAATGACCTGAGTTTCCACAATGAGTGCATAAACTTTTATACATGTGAATAGTGTGTGACACAGGATTATTCTGTTTTTCAAAACCTATCCCACTTCGACTAGTGGTTTGCCTTTCTTGAATCTGAGTTAAAATTTCAAAGGACCTGGTCCATCTAAGATTTCTTTCCAAATCCAGTTTGGTATGATCAAGATTTTCTTGTAGCAACCTATTCGTTTCTGTTAAGGCTTGACATTTTATGGTTAACAATTTTATTTTTTCTTCTAGAGCTAATTGAAGTTCACTAGCAGAGTTTTTGCCCTTGTGACTTAATTCTGAGATTTTAATCTGTTCTTTTAATTTATTTTGAAGAAAGTGATTGTGTTTCTCAAGATTGTCATTAACTTCTCTTAAAGATGCATAGTTTTCCATCACTTGTTCTCTTTCAGAATTGACAGACTGATATGCATCTATAAGAGTACTCAATAAGGACTCTAGTTCCTTTTTAGAATATGATTCAACATTTACTTTGATGTGATGAAAACTTACCTTGCTCTGATTGTCATCTTCTTCATCATCTTCAGAATCTGTTTCAACAATGAGTGCAAGAAAATCATATTTATTTGATTGTTCTATTGCAAGTAGTGACTGATTTTTGAACCCTCCATCCTCAAATTCTTCTTCAGATAAGTCCCCCATAGCGGCAAAGGCTCTTCTCGTTGAAAGATCCGCTTCTTGATTGGTCATTCTTCTGTTTGTGGAATGTACTTATCATTCTTGATGTCTTTGCCCTTCTCAAAGTTTTCCTTTTTCTGCTCTAAGGCCCAAAGTGGACAGAATTTGATGAAGTGATCTGGGCTCCCACACTTATGACAAACCTGGTCTTTAGTGTTTTCAAATGGTTATTGAGAAGTTTTCTTTTGAAAGGCCTGCCCTCTCTTTAGCATTCTGGTGAACCTTTTGGTTATGAGGGCAATATTTTCATCTTCAAAATCATCTGATGTAGTAGCCTTTAGAACCAGGTTCCTTTCCTTCCTTTTTCCTCCAATTTCCTTTTCTTGGTTTTTCTTGAGTTCGTATGTGATGAGATTACCAATCAACTCATCCATGGCCAGTGAGTCTAGGTCGCGGGCTTCAGTGATAGCCTCGACTTTACTTTTCCAAGTTTCAGGAAGGACACTCAAGAGTTTCCTTACTGCCTTTCCATTAGGAACTATCTCTCCCAAGAAGTACATCTCATTGATGATGGAGGTGAACCTGGTGTGCATGTCTTGAATAGTCTCCCCTTCTGCCATCCTGAACAGCTCATATTGCCTGTTCAAGTTATCAATTTTGGACTTCTTGACTTGTGTTGTTCCTTCGTGAGCGGTTTGTAGTGTTTCCCATATGGCTTTGGCATCTTGACAGGACGAGATTTTCGATTGTATTCGTCTGGTCCTATGCCACAGATCAAAATTTTCTTGGCTTTGGCATTGTTTTGTATTGCAAGCTTGTCTTCAGCATTCCATTCTTTTCTTTCCTTTGGGATTTTGGTGATTCCATCAGTTGCGGTTTTCATAGGTATGGTTGGGCCATCTAGAATTACTCCCCATAGATCAAGGTTTTCGCCAATAAGATGGTCCATCATACGATTTTTCCACCATCCATAATATTTGCCATTGAACAGTGGGGGTCGTGTTTGTGAAGCTCCCTCTTGTGGGGTAGGTGGTGCTGCCATTGAATCTTTTCAAGGTGTGAATCTTTTATCGAAAAGACCTGCTCTGATACCAATTGAAGAAACCTTACCCCAGACCAAGAACCAGGTTCTTGTAAGTTGCTTTTAAGTAAAGACACAAACACTTATTGAATTAAAAACCTTCCTCACTCAAGAAAGGAAAAACCTCGTTTTATTAATTCAACTATAAGATTTTGTGATTACAACTCAATAATCAAAAGTCTTATCTCTACTACTCCCTCGATTGACTCCAATCGATCTCTCCAAAAGGCCAAACCCACCTTTTATTACACCTCTTACTAACACTCAACCCTACAAAGAGTCAAACCCACCCTTTGTACAACAAACTGTAAATTACAATCAAAACAAAAACAAGACAAATAGTTCTACACGATAAAACCTTCTCACTCAAGAATGTTTTAAACGTAGCAATCCTATCAACCTTGAAGACTTCAATTTGATGAATAATTCTCCCTTGTTCTCTGCGTGAAGTCGTGGTATTCTTCATCTGCATCGTGCTCTTCTTATAGAGTTTCTTTTGCCTTGTACACTCCTTATCAGATAAGGTAAGGAAGTTATTGTCAAACAAGGATTCCTTTTTAAAATACAATCCTTATTATATACAACTTCCTTTTTTAATAATATATTTAAGGTTTTTCTTATTTGTATCAACTTGTAACTTTAATATATTATTTTTGGCTTTGACAAATAACTCCATTTTACTCGATCTTGGACTCTAGCTTGGCTTCTTTTGCTGCGTACATTTGCTACTGTTCTTTGCGCTTCTTGTTTATCATCAAAACATGAATTATCAATTCTATCATATTCTATCACGTTGGAAGTCAACAAATCAAGGGCGAAAAATGAGTAAACCTTGAGGTTCAGCTTGATCCTACCAAGGTTTTAGATCAGCAACTGGACCAGCAGTCCAGTTTAAGACGTTGTTGTCTCCGTATATGGTCTTGTGATGATTGGGTAATTTACGAGCAAGTCCATTCAAGATTTGGTGGAAAGCATCACCTGGTTGAGCAGGTTGTAGAAATAACATAGCCTGCTTCATTGAAGGATTGGCAAGCAATCTCTGCTTCCTCAGTATTTCTTGTGGTGGAACAGAAGTAAGAATGTTATCCAAATATGGAACATCCTTCTCCGCTACGAACAATCCTATATCCTCCCATGGGATCGCGTCAGCAAATGGCAAGACAATGTCATCTGCTATTATAACGGGGATGCATCCGAATACAACAGCTTCAACCAATCTAGGACTCCATGGAGCCCATCCGAGAGGGCACAAGCAAAAGATAGCTCGTTGCATGTCTTCGTAGTATGTAGTTGGATGATCTGTAGAAATATCAAAGAGTGGATTGTCCTTAAAGTTCTCCCACACTGCTGCTCGAGCGCCTCTTGCATAGTACCCGCCTTTAGGATCATTTCTTTTGTCATAAAACAAGCCACGGAAATAGACAAATATGGATCTTGGTGTATCAGGAGAGATCAAATGAGACTGAATTTTCTGTGGAGGAGCATACGGAGGAATAGTTATCGATCCTTCCTTCAAACAAACATGATTCCGTTGTCCAAAAGTTTGAACCAAGGTAGCACGATGGAGCAACGGAAGAATACCTCTTCCAATAGCTTTCTCTTCTTGAAAATGGAAACATGCACCAAAATCATGTGGTACAATGAAGAAATGATCACCCCCTTGTGTCCTGTTCCAGTATGGCCAGCTAGAAGCAATAAGCTGAATCGCGCTTCTCATCATACGTGGTGAGTTGAAAGGTAAAGGATGACCATGTGGTGTCAAGTACTCACAAGTTGTGTAAACTGGAGTGTAAAACCAATCTGCTTCCTCTGGATCAAGTGTTCGAACAGGACTGGATAACAGAAACTGATGCATATATATCTCAGCAGCAAACATATGACTGAGGCATCGCGAGTCCCTCTGCACAGTTTTCTTGTTATATTTGCTTGGAAGCTCATATACAAAAACTTTCAACCTACCTGTAGGATCATCCTCCAACACATCACCAGCACTTCCGGAGATCCTTTCAACGTGTTGATCAATCCTATGAAACTTGAAGGATTCAACTCTCAATACGAAAGCAAGACAGAGAAACACAATAAAGTTCCAATTTCTCATCTTCCGCTATAGGCTATAGCAGAAGCAAATCGAAAAAGATGTGTGTTTTATTGATGAACTACAACTATTGAGGAGTCAATATATAGTTGCAAATGTGAAAAGATAAGTTTGGAGGAATCAATCAGTTGGAGTGTCAGTAGACAAAGTTAGTAGGAATCAACAGTTGAAGTGTCACTAGGGAGGGTAGTTAATATTTATTTAATTAGGGCCTACAAATAAAGAACAGATGAAAAACAAAGATTACAACTCAGGTCAACACTTGTAATGCTTGACAATAAACATTGTAACAAGTTTAGGTGACAATTTATGTATTTTTTTTTCGGGACAAGTTTAGATGGCAACTTATGCATTTTTCCCTTAATTTTTTGGTTTGTATCATTTCATTCATTTTGCGTTTCAAGATTCTCCCTTGTAGTGTGAGAAATTGGATTACAAGTAAAAAAAATGGATAACAAACCCGTTTGTCTACCCTTCTTCACTTACTTATGACATGTGTCTAATCCACACATCACGTGTTATGCTCTTACCACTTGATCTGGGGGACAACCTTATGTAGTATTACTATCTAAAAATTTGGTGATTAATCAAAAATACTTACAACAGGTTGGGTGTGCTTAGTACAAATACCAAACATCATTAGAAAATAAATAATCATTGCTCTGAAAATATATGAATTTATGTGTATCTCCTCCAGGTAATATTTAAAGGATATGTTTACAGCATATTAAATTTTTAAAGTTACTACTATCGTACATGTTTCAAAGAATAATCAACACTGGTAGCTTAATTGTTCTTTAACATGACAAATACTATGCATTAGAAAAAATACAAGAAAAAGAAAAAGGCTTTAATCAAAGAAATAAGCAAAAGAAGAAAACATCTCATTCTTGAAGTTACTTCACATTACACATGTGAGGAGCTGAAACATATAAAGCTCCATCTGAAATAAATCAATTTGAATAAAACTAGGCTCAAATCAATCAATTCAAAAGAGATTTTGGTATGAGCAGAACTTAAATTTCGAAATACATTTCCACTCAGCAAACGATATGCTAGACACCGATACATCAACTGGGCATTATGTTTACATCAGTGGAAATTCTACACTCCAGAGCGCCCAAGTTTGTGTTGAGTCCTTTCCTCGTAATATCAGTCAGAATCAAATAGCCATCACAGAAGGTGTGCGAGGAAACGCCAACTTGTACACAGGTACCAGCAGATTTTGCTGTTTAAGAGCTAGCTTTAAATAGAAAATAACGAGGGGGAGCAGAATTTATGGTCAGAGACCAAATATTATAAGGGGATGATAAGTACAGTATCTCGTAAACAAGATGACTTACACAAGGAAAGACTATAATCTGAGTTGTGTATTAGCAGTCATTTTTTGTTTGAAGCTCCTGAAGAAGGTGGCGTGAGATCACAGTTACCTATTTCATGTATAAATATCTGAGGTGGCACTTCTCTGTTAAAGGCAGTTGAACAAATTAAAGGGGTTATTAAAAGGGAGGATGACGAAGAACATACCCAATTTTCACATGATAATAAGAAGATGAAAGAAACAAGTTTGCCTTACTTTTCGTTAGCTTCTTGGTATGAATAACTGGATGCGACTGCTAAAAGTAATCCATCATGGCTATATGATAGAGAGACGACACTGTTGGGGTATCTTGACATCTAAAGAGGGAAACATCGTACAAATTGACTGAGATCCATAAATTGGTTGAAACAAGCAAATAGCTTTACAGCAAATCTCAAATGGAAAATAAACAGAAGCAATAGTTTAAAGAGGAATGTGCGATATAAGTGGATTTTATAGACATTAACTGGCAAGTTTTACTTTGGCATGTTACTCATATAAATGAAGAGATTTGTTTATTCAGAAGCACAAGATTTCTTTCAAAACCATGACGTCAACCAAGTGATATCAAAACTGCAATCACTAGTTCATAACTGTATTTTATCACTTTTGGGAGAACTTATGCAATATCTTGCTTGACAAACGAACAAGAGTACCTCAAATATCCGTTTCTTTCCTCGAGCATCCCACAAGGTGGCATAGCCATCATTGTCACCAGTAACAAATGAACCAATAATGCTGGGAAAAGAAAAGTTACTATGAATATAACTTCTATTATAACAATAACAGAAGGCTGAAACTGGAAAATCACATACGATGGGTTAAATGCAATGTCATTAACTGTTACAACATGACGCCTTCCATCTTTAACCTTTGGGTGACATCTAAATGCGTACCTACAAAAGTAGAAACATAATTAGTTAACACATCCAAGAAGGAGATTTTTTAGGATAAGAAATCCATAGTAACCATATACTGAGAAATTTCAGTTGCTGAACGATTTAATTTTTCTACAGAATGTCTGAATCTGTCGCTTAAAAGAGAAGTTATAGGTTCACCAACATGCAATGCTAACCATAAACCAAAATGGAGAAGAGTGTAAAAAAATTATGAAATATGAAGTTTTATACCAAAAGATACATGGCTCAGAGAAGACAAATCCTACTATTTTTACTAGATTTTACAATTTGCAATGAAAAATTGTCAATCTTTCTTTTTGTTTAATCAGAGATTTGATTTTCCTCAGGTGCTTCTTTTGATCTAAATTAAAGTTAAGAAGCCAATTTCATCTTCTGTTGGCCTACTGTTGACTGATATAAAGATCTAACAAGAGGCCCTTTCAAACTTTTCCATTTCTTCTAAGTTCTTTAGCAATAATGATTTATTCTGTTCAAGTAACAGCATAAAACTTCTACTTACATCTCTTACATAGTGAATTGATCAATCTGGATGGAATCACCATACAGTAGTCTGATATACAACAAACTTTCATACTTTTCAAACAAAAAAAGGGTACTATAAACTTTTACTGACCCCTCATGTGAGCTGGATTTGGAGATGTACTCCAGAATAACTCGCCCATCAATTGATCCAACAACAAATCCTGCACAAAGAGGTTGTCCAGAAGGAAATTGAAACTAGGTATGATAAAATATAAACAGGAGATAAAAACATGTGATAAAGAACTATTTTTGCCTGTTGTCTAGACAATATAAGATGGATAATGGAGAAGACAAAAAACCAACATAATTGTACCCCTCTGCAGTCTTTTCTTTTTACGGTGCGCTTCTGTGGTCATGTTATCAAAGGCAAAAAGCAGAAGAAAGAAAAAGAGAAGCGGACATCCATTGGGGCTTTAAGCTCAAAGTGCTAATAAAGAATAGGCTCAAATGGAAAAAGGCACCATTGGAGGGATAGATAGACATAAATATTAAATCAAAGCGCCACTTAAGTTGGGCGAAGAGAAGAACCTATTTTTTACCTACTTTCAAGGCTTAATCTCACCTCAAGTTAGTCATTAACTATATCATTTGTAGTGAAGTACTTCTTTAATAAGGGAAAAAGTTCTACTAAAGGTACCAAGAAGGTACTAAAAGATTACAAAAACACCTTAAAGCTTCAGAGAGAAATACAGATACTAGACTTTCCTTCCTAACAAATCCAGAAAATCCATTAATTGGATCAAACTGCCTATTGAACTACTTCCACACCAGAAGAACAAATTCTGCAAAAAGCTAGCTTCAACTCTAGAAATCTGAAATTTACGCCCTTTAAAATAGGCCTTGTTCCTTTCCAGCCATATTGTCCAGAAAATGCACAATGGCATAGTACACTATATCTTCTTGCTCTCCTTGTGAGTAACCTGTTATTGCCAACTTTGTAAACCTCTCATATTCTGAGACATCACTATGTAATACCACAGACACTTAGAAATAACTCCCAGCATTATTGGCAACTCTGCAGTGGATAAACAGGTGCTCAACAGTTTCTTGATCTTCTTGACACAAGTAGCATCTATTACATAATACAAACCTCTTTTGCAGATAACTCAGTATTAAACATGCCCCCATGTTTCAACCCACCCAAAGTATGCTTACTTTAACAGGAGCCTAAGTCTTCCATAACATCTTTCATTGCTAAGAAGTCTCCCATTAACCTGATTGCTTTCTTAACAGGTTGTAGCAATTTCTAACAGAGATTTGTTTGTCCTTGTTTGCTAGACAGATTAGGGAATCCACTTTACAATGAAGTACTTACATGCATAATAAAGATCTTTCAATAGAACTATTCTTCAACTTTCGAGAAGACACTTAACCCTTTTGTTCTTTCGTTCTTTTTAGTTCAGTGGGGGTGAAGGGGTGTGAGGGGACCTTGGAAACACAACATAATTGATATTAGAATTTGGGTAAGAGTACCTTTAGGATTAAAAATTGGCCGTATACATTTTACTTTCACGCCTTTCGTGTGAACTGATGTCTTAAAACTTCGTATGTCATATAAATTAACTGAGGACCCAGCAGCAACCATCAAATTTAATCCAGATAGTGACATTGACTCCACCACTGAAACAAAGCTTCTCAAGCATCCATGAGATTGTGTTGAACGAGCATCCCAAAAATTTATCTTTTTATCCCAACCAGCAGTAATTATTTGACCTACAAATAAAAAATAATATATTTAAGGAGAGAAACTTGAGTCGATATCTGTACCCTTTAGAGCACTAAACATGTGAGCAAATCAGTGAATTTTTGGTCCTCCCATTTTGGCATTATGTTGAACATATATCCAAATAAATCAAGTTGTCCAACTTAGAAACTAATTAATAGATCCTCTACTTTAGGAATACATATTAATAGAATTCTTGTGCTTAGTACAGCCATTAGCTTATGGAAAACCCATTAGCTTTGAAATTTACAAAAATCTATTGCTCTGAATAATACGAGTTATGTCTTTTTCTGAAGCAATATTTAATGAATAAGTTAAGAAGTTGTCTTATTGAATTTCCAGAGTTCTCAATATATTACATGTTTCAGCAGAATACTCAACACAGGTTGCTGAATCATCATGATTTCCCAATGAGACTTTAATACCTGAATCCAAATCATACCTAGAAAGAACAACAATCCAAAAAGAAAGACATTGAGGTTGCGATAATAAGAAATTCAATGCATTCCCCAGACATTGTACAGGAAACATGAGAAAACTACTTCTAGCTCTAAGCTCAGTGTATAAAGCTTCATCTTTTCCTTCTTCTTTTCTCACATGAAAAGTTTTCCGCTTTACTTCATGCTATGCTCTAAGTGCAGGGTCGCCGGGGAGTTGATAAGATAACATTTAACAAGAGCAAAAACCTGTTAACTGAACCATCAGTAGCAGCACTAAAGCACACCCTCTCATTCTCAAAACAGCAATCGAGGAGCTCAGCTTCCCCAGGAGCTTCCATTCGAAGCTTAGAGCTATCAACATCGTATAATCGTAGACTCTGCAGATCAAGTTTTTGCATTACATTTAAATGAACTAGAGTTCGATAATAGAGCGAAACCCAACTAGTATAAAATTGAGGCGAATATTCTATACAGAGTAAGGGGATTTACTTACAGAATCCCAAGAAGAAATAAGCAGATTGTTCGAATGTGGAGCAAATCGTATCCTTGAAATTGCGTCCCGAATTGGGTCAGCCAAATTCAGAGAAAAAGTATTCATAGTGAAGTCAAACAATGAAAAAAAAACTATTTCTGAGCTGTGAACCCTAAAAATGGGGAAAATATATGGAGACTGATTTCCCTCTGAAGAACAACACTTCGATTTGAAGTAAACGCAGAGTTCTGAAGACAGCAGAGAAAAGCACAGTGAAATGCTAGGGAAGACGAAAGCTCGAAGCCATTAGAGATCTTCAGAAAACCTTCAACTATTTCCCGCCTAATTACTGCCAAAATTTCGTGTGTGTTTTTTTCTTTTATGCATGTCTAATATTTTTTGTTAAATCATTTAGTTTTTATTCTTATCGTTAAATTTATGATTAAAATAACTAAATATTAATGAGGAGAGACTCAAAATAATCTCTCAACTTTACGTTAAGACTTACAGTCTTGAGTTTTCACATGGAGCACTAATACTCTCTCATCTTTGCAACATTGATGTCCTTTTGGTCCTATCCTAAAACTTTTTGCCTATTTTTTAACATTTATTTTGTTCAAAATTTTATATAAGGAATGTCCAGTCGTCTTTTTATATATTTAATAGAAATAATAACTCTATCTGAGAGAAGGTGATAAGAAAAAAATCTTGTTTTGTTCACTAGAAATATTACTGCAACTAAACTAAGAACATCTTAACATATGACTTTATAGAAAAAGAAAAAATTATACTATTGCGCGTGAAATTATCGTGATGAACATCTGAACTTTACCTGCTATAAAATTTCTACTAAACAAAACAAATTTTTTTCTTCTAACATTCTTCGATATGGAGTTGTTATTTCTACTAAATATATAAAATGAAGATTGAACATCCCATACATAGGTTATGGATAAATCAATGCAAAAAAATAGGTAAAATTTTGAAGAAAAACCAAAAGTGCACCAATATTGCAAACATGAAAAACTATTAGTCCTCCGTGTGAAAACTCAAGAACCACTTTGAGCCTTAACCCAAAGAAGAGAGACTATTTTGATCCTTTCCTCAAATATTAATTAATCATTAATTTCAATATTAACTAGTGAAGATTAAAATTGAAATAACACTCTAAAAATACTCTTGAAAACTGAACAACTAATTAATTTGAAAAATGAAAAAATGTCTCAACAACTCAATAAATTTCTTGAAAACTGAACAACTAATTTAATTTGAAAAATGAAAAAATATCTCAACAACTCATTTAATTTGAAATGAAGGGAGTAGTAACAATATTTTCTCATGTTCTTTCGAAAAAGTCGTATTTATCTCCCAATTATAATGCATTAAGTTAAATATCAAGGTACGTATGATTTCACTACTTAAATCTCATCCAAAGTAAAACTGGACTTCTATTATTGCGATAGAATAATAGTAGTTCTAAATAAGAAAATTGCAACAAATAAATCGAATTAGTCTAACGATTTGTTTTTTTAAGATAAATTAGTATACAATATAGGTAATGCTTCTTTAGCTTTCTCTATGTATAATAAGAAAAATACCAACCAAAAATGTATTATCTTTGCATTTGGTTATGAATATTGATTAATCCCGAAAACCATTTTATATCTCATATAGAAGGTGATATATCCTTATCTATCTCATCTCGATAACCAACTTTTTCCGATATATCTTTCCTGCAAACAGAAATACTCTTTTACAAACACAAAAAAAATGCATTGAAGATACACACTTGCCTAAAAACAATGGTTACATATAACGAATTGTTACAAAAGTGTCTTGGATTGTAACCAATACTAGCAAATTCATCGAACACTCCCAAAAGGGATTTTCAGGTATTTACAGCAGTCTAAGTTGATCGTAACACCTACTAAGTATGTTTAAAAAGGTGAAAAGAATTTATCAAATGCCAGACAAACAAGACATTTCAACCCACTTTCCGGTTAGGCAAAGGCATGTACAGGTTTCACATACCATAGTCATTGAAATTCTCGTCTGGAATGTAAAAGTCGAACTTGACATCAACTGAACCAGAATTATCTCCAGTGTCTTTGTACTCAACATTTGTTATTGTCCCAGTTGGATCCTCTACCTGGTATTCTGATCTCACCCGTCTGACTGGCACTGTGACAGAGTAGATTGTCCCTAGGTCTGGATCCGTTGAGACGCTCAGCTGTACTTTCTCCTGCGATTCTATTTCCACAAAATCAGAGAGAGCACTAACGACGTTGCTTACAATCTTCTGTTTGGCCTCATCACTGACAGCACATCTATCAGAGAAGAGAATCATCCTCAGGCGTTGCTTAGCAACATTAGCAGCAGAATTACTTGCCGAAGGGGATGGTGGAAACATTATCTTCCAAGCCAAGCTTAGGCGCTCAAAAAAGCTCATGCTGATAGCATTGAGGAGTAAATTATCAAATTCCTGGCTGATGGAACTTGCTGCTACTTTATAGTCTCCAAGAATCCCAAGAGGCTTTCTTGAGTGGCATCGGAAGCTATGGCTATCAGATGATAGACGAGACCATTTGGGCAACACCTCAGAGGAACTAGATCCACCATTAAGAAAGGCACTAAAATCTACCTGCAATGTGAAAGAAAATTATCTTTCATTGTGGTCATGATACAAACAATGGGAAAACACAACACAAAAATTTAGGCACATTTTATGAAATTGTTTACAAGATGCTAGGACGCACACGCTTTCCTACATATTGCACAGCTTGTAGGAACCATTATTTCCCAATGCTTACAATTTTTCTGACACAGCTTTAGTAAAAAGCACAAGTAGAGATGCAAATATTAAAAATCTACATTCAAGCATGGTTTACCAATAACCCAATCTTTGAAAGTGCTAGGATTCAAAAGATATAGAGAACGCACTTAAAAGGATATCGGCAAAAGTTTTTCGTTGGGGAATAAGTAAACATAACCATTTTATTGCTTCTTCATCTATCAAGGAAAAAAAATATAGTTCAGCATTTGAAGCAAACGATAAATCCAGGTGAATCAATGAATAAACATATTGCACAAGCATATCCACTGATGAGTTAAGAGTTCAAAGTACTTTTTACAGAGACGCACACATGGACCCAATTGATGCAAATGTATGACCATGAATATTTTACACCTTGAGCACATCTGATCCAGCTTGGACACAACATCTCACATTTAGCTAGGCTCTAAGATCCAAAGAGGGAAAAAAGGAAGACAAAATTGAACTAAAACTAGAAATCAAGGAAGCAACTTTTGAGCACATATCGACCTGGTACCAGGCAGAATGAAGAAGACCAGTTGAACTGTGAATCACATTTAGGGCCCAGTTAACTAATTCAACCATCTCGGCAAAAGAGACGAAGACCAAGTAGGCACCAATTAGTCTAGCCTTTTCTTTTAAATAGGACCTAGCCAGCTTCTCTAATATGCCGCGACACAAATATTCGGTATTAGAAGTGTCAACCACTCAGTCCTCATTGCAATTATAGGAACCATATTAGGCGTTATTGAAGAGGTCTCAAGCAACAAGACCACAAGTACATATTTAAGTCTGATAATGTCAATGGTGCATGTTTTTGGAAAGGCTATGCACCAATGGCATTACCATCTGTGCAATAACTACATGCCTATAAATCAAATTACTAAAAAAATGTGGCTATGCTAACATGAACAGGTGTAAATTAGTGCTATGCTAACATGAGCAGATGTAAATTAGTCGGAGTTAAGGCACCAAATTCACGTAGAAAATGTTAACTGTTAAGGGAAAAAACAACCAAAGTTCCAAACAACATAAGCTCAAACGAATCAATGCATTGAGATAATTTTGAAAACTTTACTGTGTCCTAAGTCCTAACAGAAAAGCCATCATCTCAAGAAAGAAGGAAAAAGTGTAGTGAATGTCCAAGCAATTCAGTGGGAAACACTCTCTTCCACTAGAACATTGGTTGAGCCTGAGTTAATGGGTTGTTATCTCCTCACATAGTCTTGGACAATCCTTACCTCATGAGGTACCTTTTCATGTTGAATTAAGCCCAAGGTTCATCACAACCAAACTCATCACTGTTCTTAGTTTACCCAATGGACGCCCATGTTATGTTCTCTACACACCAAATGTCCAGTTCGGTCTGGGTTGGTGGGTGGGTGGGTGTGTATGAGCATGGGGGTGGAGCCGTCCCATATTTGAGGGAATGGTATGTTTTCTCCGTACACAGTCTAGCACAATCCTCATCTCATAGCTAGCTTTTGAGGTCGCATAGACCCTAAGTTCATTTTCTTCACATGTAAATGAAGTAAGCCAGAAGAAAAGTGGTGATTAAGATTATGTCCATCAACTCTTATTTAAAGCGGGAAAAAAAACTAAATTAATTTAGTCATCAATAACCATACAGGAACTTTCCTAATACACACACACCAACAACATGGGACCATTACCCAAGCTTCCGTCACAAAAGCAGGTCCAGAATCATAAGCCAGGGGTGTGGAGTACCTCTAAGCTCACTACTTTTTTTTTGTAACAAAATATGCTCAATTGACTGTAAAAATACTTCTAAAAAAGTTTCAACATGTGTGTGTGTGTACATATAGACCTCAAGCAAAGGCATTGGGACTCATGATCCCTGCCTTCACTGTTGATCAACTCCTGTTCACGCATGCCAAAAGAGAATTAGCAAGAAAATCCTTCACCTAACAAGTCCCAGAAGCTCCAAACACATCCTTAAATAGAGCCCTGATCAATAAGCTAGACATTACTCAGATGATGCTTCTCACCTATTTCCAAACTCCATCAACCATAGTCCATACTAGCCCTAGCTACTTTTCCCACTTAGCTTAATCAGCAGTAGGTGGAAACAGCTAATTCACATAGTTACCAAGCACTTACTCATCTTTTAAAAAACACAAGACACCTAGCACTTAAGCCCTCCAATTCTGAAAGTTTCTCAATCTTAGAACTCTACATTCAAAACCGAGGAGAAAAAAACGAATCTTTGACTATAAAAGAGTACATTGTACACCTCCCAACAGCAACAGGAATCCAAGTAACTCTATCCACCCATGCTAGAACAAATGAGAAGAAATCACCTAGTTTTTTTCATTTCTGCTGGGATTTCAATCTGAAACCTCATGATGCTCACTTCATTCACAAATCACAACTACTTGTAAACAAATGTAGACCCATATCACCAAATTTTAAAAAAAGGTACCCAAGAAAAGCTATAGAAATTTCCTCAAAAATTACAGTAACACAATCTCTTAGATTTGGCGAAATGATTGGATGAAGCTAACATTCCCATAAAGTTAACAACTTAACAAATTCCCAACAAACAATTCACTTAAAATCGTATAAAAAACATGAATTTGTTAATCTATGAAAAGTCAAACCTTTGAAGGAGGTAAAGAGGTCCGAAGTGGATTCTTTGGGTATGGAACCAATGTAGCGGAGACCCTAAAATCTCCTGAAATTGCCATTTTTCTCTTTCTCACTGCTTCTACTTCGCACAGAAACGGAGGTTAGGGTTTGGAAATGGGAACTTTCAGGTGAAATTGCCAATACAGTAGAGCTCACGCCAACCCTACGTACTCAGCTCATTATTACGACGTCGTTCCCGGGTACATGTGAATTCTTTTGTTTTGATCTTTAGGGATTGTGTTTTAGTTATGTATTCGAATAACTAATCTCTGCATAAAATTTCGCTTGAGATAAAAATGGTAAATTTAAATTTATTGACGTGACTCGAGTATATACAGACTGAGATGACCGAGAATGCGTAATTTAGGGAGAAAATAACTTGTTTTAATCAATATGAATGAATAACGAGTGTAATATAAAATGAAATTAAACAGTAAAGTAATTGAATAGAAACACCTCGAGGTCTGGTACTAGAATTTGGTTGCGGCATCGGGCAAGTTTGATGTTGTTGATAATGAACAAAACAATGAATGACAAAGCTTAATAGAGCAACTTTTGTAGAACACAACCTTCACGTAGACTCTCCTTGACTCACGTCTGCAATTGTTATGCAATTTTTGGAGGAGGAGTATCGCGAATCTTTCGATAGTGGTTGGGCTTCATGCTTATCATATTTAGGTATGGTCCGATGTCAAATCTCGACGCTCTAGAGCTAGGCGGGCTTGTGGATGTATAAGTGTAGTGAACTTGGAATGTCTTGGAACAAGGTTATTTCTTTTCATCACCGTTGAGAATATATTCAGTGTCATTAAGTCAAACCTGAGCTGCCACTTCCTTCATGTGTCTTTTCTCGATTCAGCACCTGACTTTTTTTTACGAACATAGTGTTTGATTGAATGCATTGAAAAGAATCGACTTAGAATTATAAAATAGTGATTTTACGATTATCTTAAAAAATATTTATATAAATTATGTAAAAATAAATACATTATTCTACACAGAATGAAATATCTAAAGATGAAAACTACTCGTTTAAGGTATGTAATTATCTATAACAATAATCTCTTTAGTATTATATTAATACTCGCAAACCAATCTTCATTACTAATAATCGCATAAACAACCAAGTATTCACCTTATTGACGGTTTCAATAGAAAAGGGGGTGAAATTAGAGACGCAAGGTAATACCAAACAATATATTATAATTATTATTATTATTAATACAAGAATAAAAAAACTCAAATATGCCATTGAATTTTTAGAAAAAACTTATTTATGTCATCCGTTTAAAGTTTGACTCATCTATGTCATTACCGTTCAAGAAAAGGTTAATTCATGCCATTATTTTTTAACAGTGATTTTGCAAAACCATTTTGACACGTGGCCAATTGTAATTCGGCTATGTCATCAATTTTTTAAATAAAAAAATCATAATTATGAAGAAAAAAAATTGAACTAGATTTTTTTTTGTTTAAAAAATTGATGACGTGGCCGAATTATAATTGGCCACGTCATAAATTTTTTAAAATAAACAAATTAAAATTCTGAATAAAAATTGAATTAATTTTTTAAAAATTTTCTTTATTAAAAAAATTTATGACGTGACCGAATTATAATTGATCACGTGAATGATTTTGCAAAATCATTATTAAAAAATAATGGCATGAATGAGCCTTTTTTTAAATAGTAATGATATAAATGAGTCAAACTTTTAACTGATGGAATAAATGTGTCTTTTCTGAAAGTTCAATGACATATTTGAGTCTTTCCCCTTAATACAAAGTATTGATTTTTTAAAAGGAAACTTTGACGTATAGCCACTAAATTAGCGAGATTGAGAGAGGCAGGAGAGAGACGAGCGAGATTGAGAGAGAGACGAGCGAGAGAGGACAGAATGAGAGAAATTTGAATTGTATATGTATATTGGTTAAATAATAATATGTCTTATACATATGAATTTGTATATATGACAAGTGAGATAGCAAGAGGGAGAAGAGAGGCGAGCGAGATTGTGAGAGAGACGAGAGAGGAGAGCGAGAGAGGGAAAAGAGTGGGAGAGATGTGAATTGTATATGATGGTTGAATAATTGTATATTATACATATGCATTTGTATATTTTAACAAATAATACATATATAAACGTGATTAATTACATAAACTCGAAATCAAACCATGTAACTAATTTATAAAGTTGTGGTACGATTATCTTAAATAATATTTATATAAAATAGTGATTTTATGATTATCTTAAATTTGCTTAACCGTAGGGAATATTCTAGTAGTATCAACAAAAACCTTGTTGGATCAGTTCCACGTGTATCCACCACTACCAGCCTTTGCATTCTTGTTCATCGACCAAAATTGTCCAATTTTAGCCATGATTTTTCCGGTGAGTCATTTTCTATTAGCTAATTTTTCCGGTGAGTCCTTTTCTATTAGCTAATTTTTCAGGTGAGTTCTCTTCTATTAGCTAAGAATTGGATATTATTGACTCTTATGATTAAACTATTTGTATCCTATGTGTTTGATAAATTTCCTGAATGAAGTCATTTTTTAAAGTAAATTTTTAGATTATGCGTTGTTCAAAACTTTGGCTGAAAGAATCGGTGTATAACAAGGATTAAGCTACAAAAATGGTCAAGGTGTTTAATTTTTTGTATTTTTTAGGCATAAAAGGAGGAGGAAATACAAAGGTATAGTCCTCATTTAATGACATGAAATTTCTTCACTACTGTTTTGCGTTGTTTTTAGTAATATAACTAAGTTTCATTTTCAAAATAGCCTCTCGGGTAAGGTCTGCGTACACAAAATACTCCACTTGTGGGATTATACAGCGTAAGTTGTTGTTGTGTTTTCCTTTGCTATCACTTTTTGATTTATTGGATTGAGGAATGGGTAGTCATTCCTGATGCTAAGTATGGCTGTAAGATTTTGTTCTTGTGGATATATTTTTGTAAATGTAGAATTCGTTTGTCTTATGCATAACATTTACACATTCTCATTTACTTGACTTGTGGGTTTAACAGGAGTAGATGAACAAGGGGAAACAGTTTTTGAGTTCATTGATCGACAACAGCTAGCCAGGGAGCATGAATTCAGTAACAGCATCGGCATCAGCATACATTTCACTTTCACTTAGCATCTCGCCTCCTACTAGAAAAGCGCGGTCTAAATTTCAGCTAGGCAAATGCAAACCCCTAATATCGTCCAATTTTGACTGCAAGTGCAGGGCTCTGGGAGAAGGCTCTCAGCCAGAGACACAGTCCCAGACGATCCAACCTACAATTTATCAAGGCGTTTATGGCCCTTGGACAATCGAAGACTCTGATATTCGAGAGGTAAAACCAACTCCACCCTGTTGTGCCATGCTGTTTATATATTAGTTTAACCTAGAGATGTTGCATTTGAATTCGTTGCACAACACTGTTGAAGAGAAATGTATGCAGCATAGCTTAAATTTAATTGAAGGTTTCTGGCACTTTGTGCTCCTACAATAATATATTTATGCTTACTATATTTCTAAAGGAAGGATGCTAATATTAGCAATCTAATACACTGAAATCGGTTTGCATTCTTTTTGACAATGTTAATGAACAAAAGATTCTCCCTTCATGTTCATTAATTCTTTTCAGTTTTGTCTTTGTTACTATGTCCCCTGCCTGAATGAATTTTGTTAGATAAAACAAAAATTTTCTTCTTGCAACAATCAAGATGGCGAACTCTCGATGATGCAAAGTTAATGTTATCAACTTTGCAGGTAATTTTGTACAGATCAGGATTAGTAACTGCGGCTGCTTCATTCGTTCTTGCGTCTTCTGTGGCTTTGCTTCCCAATGATTCAGTTACGAGTAACTTGATTGAGAAAAACCTTGATTTGTTTTATGCAATTGGATCGTGTGGACTTGGCCTGTCATTATTTCTTATTCACATTTATGTGACTGAAATTAAACGCTCTCTTCAAGCTTTATGGTTCCTCGGTGCTATCGGATCATTGGCAACATATTCTACCCTTGCTCACCCAGCTGGCATGAATCTAGTTCAATATGTTATCGAGAATCCAATAGCTGTTTGGTTTGTCGGACCACTATTTGCATCATTGACAGGACTTGTGTTCAAGGAAGGTTAGGTTCCAGTTACATCTTTATAAACATGCAGTTACAATTTCACCTACCACATCACAGTATTATCAAATGGGAACTCATTTTAGATACCACATTTGGCTAGTAGAGATAGTAATTTTTGTTTGCAAGTTGAGGTTTTGGAGATGTAACAAAATGTATACTGATTTTCAGAATAAAGGAACTTACTGATTGTCCCTTAGCTGTAGTTATCATTTTCGGTTATGATAGATAATTCATATCTAACAAATTATACTTCTCTTAACTTCCACTTTCTGTAGAACACTCCGGTCTCCGTTCATTTAAGGATCTCTGAGTTTATTTTTGTTATCTTGGAACAGGACTTTGCTATGGAAAGTTGGAAGCCGGTCTTCTGACATTTGTCATTCCTTCCCTCCTACTGGGGCACCTGGTAACATTTGCGACTATGCTGCTAGTCCTAAAGTTTCATTCTATGCAGAGTTATTTAGTTATAAACCTGAAATATACTTCTCCAACCTTACAATTGAAACATCAATCCTTCATCGTCCGAAAATGACAACCTGAAGATCTCGAGATGCTCCAATCAGAACTTCTTTTTCTACAGCACTCAGATTGTTTGACTAGGCTTTCAAAAGTTAACAAAACTATTGAAATTTGGAACTGTTAGAATTTCACTTCATAGTTCTATTTGTCCACCCAAGAAATTGACATTATATTTTCCTGTTGAAGTTGTTTCGTTTCATGTATATTATAATGATCCAAACTAGACTATCTTCTGGATTCCAGACTGGTATTATGGATGACGGAGTAAAGATTACCCTATTGAGCACATGGTTGGCACTGTTTGTGGTCTTTGCTGGGAGGAAGTTCACTCAGCCTATAAAGGTAAGACCTCATCCATTTGCTTTGTTATTGCGCTCTATATCTGTATTTTCTCAAATTTAACAAAAGTAGCATATTTCAGGATCCCCAGTGACAAGATCTAATCCACTTCCGCGGATATTATATTTCAGGATGATATAGGAGACAAATCAGTATTCATATTCAACGATTTGCCAGAGGAAGAAAAAGCTGATTTGATCAAGAGACTTGAGCAGCAACAATAAACTAAACAAGAGTCTTGATTAGGATGTTACACTTCTGTTATCCCTCACCCGCAATATCCTTAGTCCAGTCATCTTCGCTTTCGGTAATCCAGCAGTTATCAACTCAAAGGAAGGGAAATGAAGTGTATCCACTGTGTATCAAGAGTGATGAACATAAAGCCATCAGCCCTCTCGCCTTACAGTCAAGTGACTTTCAGCTCCTTTCCTTCGCTACCAGGAACGTAAGCAACTTCTATTAGCCAGACCTTGAGTCGAGTTGATCGTGTCGTAAGAAGCCCCTTTCACAGCTATTCAGGAGGTTCAAAGCCAAGTATCATGACAGTAGGAGTGTTAATGTTAGAAGCCAGTTGCATTAGTAGCTCTATAGATTGAGGTCAAAATAGCTGCTATTGTTAAGTTTTGGGTTATTGTGAAGGAAAAAGTAGTGTACTTGTATTTAAATACAATTCATCCTACCTTCCGTATGTATGTTATTTTATTGTATAAAGATTTCTTATCTTTAATCTGGCAAATAAAATTACTAAGAAATACAACTTCTTTAGTCAAATCACTAGTCATATTTTTGAATAAATGAGTTTTAATTCATACCTTTGATTTTTCTTAAAAACTTAAGGTGTAAAATGCATAAATCTAGTTAAAAATAAATAAGAAGGGTATATAGACATAACTTTTTTAAGATGAATTTTGAGCGAATAAAAGTCAAAAGTTTAACTCACTAGATTAATTCATATTTTATTCATAGTTTATTTATGTTAGCAAATTATGAATTTAAATTAAATGCTATACATATATTGTTGCTATTTCGCCTCTATCCCGTTGAATTTCGCTCGCCATTCTCATTCTCTCCTTCACCTCTTTCGCTTAAATACAAACGCAAATGTATAAAATGCATTTTTATTTGTATAAAGCGAAATAAAATTGTATATATATACATATATTTTCGTTCAACTCATCCAGATCTATTCGCCACTTTCTTAGATCTCGCTCACCATGATTTCCCTCGTTTATACAAGAGAATGTATAATTTGTGTTTCTGTTTGTATAAAGTTAGAGAAAATTGTATATATACATACAATTACATATATCTTCGTCTGAATACGCTTATAATTATATAATACAAATATTTTTATGTCTAGTTCTCATTTGTCTTTCTATCTTTCTCGCTTTATACAAACGCAAATTACACAATTGATCTTTGTATATGTATACCGAAATAGAAACAGATTATACAACTATTTTCTTTGATATATGTATAGCGAAATATACATATTTATGTTTGCTATGGAACGCAATTATACAAATTATAGCTATAACATAGTAATATGATTTTTGTATTTACTATATGTGAAATTTACTCTAACATATGGATTGAATATGAATATGAATTTGGGAAAATTTCATATATGGCAAACTTATTTGATTAAATAACATTATATGGGTATAGTTTACCTAATTACATTCTATGGGTATAGTTTAGTTATTTTAGGTATCTTTAATTTTGTATATAAGGTTTCTTTTGTTTTTTATTTATACAATTTTATTTTAAAAAGTGATTTGTAACTGAAGCATTAAATATGCCAACAATAAATATAGATAATGCCATAATTTAAGGTAACGTCCCCTTTTTAAGGTAAACGTTCAAATTCAAAAAAAAAAATCAAAAAATAAGAATTATACAGCAATTGAAACAAAAGATAAACTTGTTTTTGCTGTTTATGAAACAGCAGTTCATTAATTTTTTTTATTTTTTCTTTGTAATCGAATTCAGGTAAGTGTTCATTGGATGAAAATCCATGTTTAATATTGCAATAATTATACAATGTTCTATCGGATTTACAAATTTTGATTTATGTGCATTCGTTATTGTGGTGTCATAATTTATTTTACTTTTTTTGAAAAACTAATTTCAAAATATGATTATTTTAAGCAGAAATTTCGTACTATACAATTATATACTTTTTGTTAATGTAGTATTTTTATATTATAAAGAAGATCAGTGTAAGCGAATACAGGTAATCGTTGGTGATAATTATATATAGCCATAAAGTAAGTGTTTTGCTTTTGATACAGTTATATACTTTTTTTTTATATAGTATTTGTATATTAAAAATAATATCACTGTAAAATCAATTCAGTAATTTGATTGTATAATATATACAAAAATAGTCAATTTTAAAAAAAGTCATGTACAGATTAATTTTTTGTATATGTCTACAAACTTACTTTTTTGTATATTAATATATGTACATGAATATAGTAGTTAAACATGGCAATATATACAACTCTAAATGACTTTGTATATACGCCAATAATATATAAATTTAATATATACTAACTTCAATAATTTGTATATAACTACTAAAATATACAAATTACAATTTTGTATATGTATATAAACTTAATATATACTAACTTCAATAATTTGTATATAACTAATAAAATATATAAATTATAAACATATATGAAATTTTTTCATCTGTATAACTAAGTCCAATTACTTTTTTGTATATATATACAAAAACAAAAATAATAATGAGCCTTTAATATACAATCTGCTACTACCACTATTAAGACTTAGTATATTATTCATTATACATAACTTAAAGTATGTATAAAGTAATCAAATTTATAGACACATATACAAATATATAACTAAAACATGTGTGTACTAAACATTCAATATACTATATACAATTACGTGAATATAAATTTACTTTAATTTTTTGTATATTGACATCTAAGTAACAAAAAAATTGTATCTAAAATTGTGTTTTAAGCCGCTACCTCATGATTATGATGTTCTTCAAATCCGTCAACTTCACTTGCATTTTTCTCTGAATCAATGTTTACTGCTTTCTTCTTTCTTCCTCCTTGTACAATTTTAGCTTTAGCATTGTTAATAACTTCTTGAACTGCCGTACGGTCATATCTTTTCTTTGATCTCAATTCTTTCATTGTTTGTTCATGTTGAACTTGTTTTGATTTTACCATAGACCCTACATCAACTCCAAAATCTTGAGTTAAACCCATTGAAAACGATGGTAAATTGTCAACAAAATTGACATGCAATGTAATACCTCTGGTAATCCTCATAGATGAAGATGATTCATTCATTCTGTGACTAATTTGAGATCTAATAAAACAAGCAATCGATTATTTCATCAAAAAAATATGAAAAAACATAAGAAACACAATACATATACAATTGTTGAATAAGAAGAAAAAAAACAGAAAACGACTAAAATTTAGGAATCCCTACGAAAATTGAATTCAACTTCGGGAGGGAGTAATTGAATTTTGGACAATTTGAAATTCAAATCGCATAGAGGTATTAATTGTAGGAGAAAAAGGTGGAATATAAATAGGAGAGATAATATTGTCTAGTGTAAAATTATATACAAAATTTAAAAAAAAAAGGTTTTTATACTATTGGTTATATAATAAATGGTGGACCCCATTAATTATAGCAAAAAAAATAAACTATAATTATAGAAAGTAAATAAATTAAACTATACCCCTATTATATAATTACTTAGGAATATTTGTCATTCCATATAATTTTCCCTATGAATATCAGCCATATTTTACCTAGGTAAAAGGTCTTTCACCTAACTCATAAAAAATATGAACTGATGGACGAATTATCAAAATATAAATTCATTTTACCAGCACTATATATAATCAAACAAATATTGAAAGATAAAATTTTCAAAATTCAATTCGAAATATTGGAAGATAATTTACTTGAGTGACCCCTAAGAAATAAACTCTTAAAGTATTTTTTTTTTTCACCACTCTCATTGAGACAAAACAGAAACACATCGTGCCGAAGAGGAAGAGAAGAAGAAGCTAGAGAGAGGCTATACCCAGTTCATGGGGAGATGGAGAGCTGCTAACTTTGTAGCTCGTATTGTTGCTAAATCTAGATCAATTCAAGACACCCCTCAAAACCCATTTCTAAAAATCCGCAAATTTTCATCTGTTTCAGTACCCAAACCGATTCAATTCTTGAATTTCAGGTCTTTTTCTGCTTCCCCAGCTACATATCCACAATATGTGGATGATTTTGAGTATAAACCTTATAAGATTGATAATACACAATCTTTGGAGTCCGAAGATGATGATGGAATCGGGAAAATTCCTGTCAAAGCCTACTTCCTTTGCACGAGGTATTGATTTGTGAATTTTTATTTGTTATATAGTTGTGTCAAATGATTAAAGAGGGGTTTTTGAGAGGAGGGTGTTTGTTGTTTAGGTGTTTGTTATTGGCGAATGAATAAAGAAACGATATTTTTTGTTTGTTTTAACACCTCTTGATGATTTGCTGTTTTAATTAGTTATGTTTCAGGTAGTGGTTGAGTAAATTGTGTGTTTGGAGGTCTAGAATTATGATATTGGAACATTAGGTGGTTTCTTCCCAAATGTCCTTAGCCTAAATGAACAGAGTTTACCTTTGCTGGCCGGAGGTAGTCGAGGTGTGTGCAAGCTGATATAGACACCACAATTACCAAAAGAAAGTTATGAGGGCGGATTTATTATATAATTTACGGGTGCATACAATAACTTTGGTTTAGAAAGTTATGAGGGCGGATTTATTATATATTTTACGGGTGCATACAATAACTTCGGTTTAGACTATGTATATGTGTAATGATGGAATAAGTACAAATAATAGATTTGTGATTTAGTTATTTGTTTTGTTTTGTGGTAATTTCATGCATAAAAAGAGGGGTTTTCGAGAGGAGGGTGTTTGTCGTTCAAGTGTTTGTTATTGGAATGAACCAAGAAATGATTTTTGTTTTTGTTTTAACACCCTGGATGATTTGTTGTTTTGGTATACTTGGTAAGGATTTCAGGTAGTGGTAGAGTAAATTGTGTGATTGGAGTCTAGAATTATGGCATTGGAATACTAGGTAGTAGTTTCTTCCCATATGTCCTAGCTTTGGTGGACAGAGTTACCTTTGCTAGCTGGTGGTAGCCAAGGTGAGTGCAACTGACACATACACCACGGTTATCAAAAAAAGATATGGCCTTGGAATCATGGGAGGATCTATTTTATAAGATATGGGTGCATACAATAGATTTGGTTTAGACTATTTATATGTGTAACAATGGAATAAGTACAAATAATATGTTTGTCATTTATTTGTTTGTTTTGTTTTGTAGTTATATCATGCTTAAAAGGAGGGGTTTTCGAGAGGAGGGTGTTTGTTATTGGTGAATGAATCAAGAAACCCTTTTTTGTTGAACACCCCTGCATGATTTACTGTTTTAGTATAATTAGTAAAGATTTCAGGTAGTACCGTAGTGGTAGAGTAAATTGTGTGATTTGAGGTCTAGAATTATGGCCTTGGAATCATAGGCGGGTCTAGTGATTAAGCTATGGTTGTGTATACAATAGCTTTGGTTTAGACGTATATGTGTAAGAATGGAATAAGTATAAATAATAGATTTTGAATATTGTAAATTAGATGGGTTGTGGTATAGTTATGAATTCGAACCTATGAAGTTTAAATTTTGGATCCCCTTTGCTTGTAATGGTGTGTTCAAGCTTAAGGCTTGCTGGCCTAATTGCATCGATATTCCTACTTTACAAATGACTGCAAAAGGCCACTTGATCATAGGCGTTATTAATGCTACAATTCATTTATAGTAACCTACTGACAATTTTCTGTGGTGCTATTTCATTGTCACAAAAAGATGACCTTGTCACTCGTCCTGTATATTAATTGTTTTGGGATTCACTACCTCTTTCACTATTTACTATCAATGCATTTTCTTCTTTATTTTATGCTTTCTCAGATTCATCATTTTGGCAGTATTGATTTGAAGCGCATGCAAGCTGAAATTCCAAGAGATGTTCTTCCGTCATCCTCCCGTTCACCCAATCATATTGCCCTCAGATTTTTCAATCTTCTACCAACAAATACTGTAAGAAGAAACTCTAACCAAGCTATTTTGTTGTTATGGCCTGATGAAGTAATGAACTTATGTCTCTATCATTCTATGATTAGAAGTACATCTTTCAAGATTATTTCAAGCTCATATATATTATGCGTGCACATGTATAGTGTCAAGAAACAATCATGTTATTATCGTCAGGTATTTTGGTAGGCTTCTATTGCTTTTGTGGATAGTAAAGAGCCTTATCAGTCTGACTAACATGATAGTATAGTATATTACTCATATTCATGAATCTCTCATTATCTTTTCAACTTGTATTAGAGAAAACCGCTGTTTAGTCTTGAATTTGAGAAGCAAATTCCATAAGTCAATCATGATAGAAAGTAGTCAATAGATGATTCTTAAGAAGAGAGTCATTCAGTCCAAGTACATACCAAGAAACAGTTAGAATTCTTCAAACTTCTAATACAACCAAGGAATACATTCTTATTTTTAAGTTTTTTCTTTTCAGCTAATTTATACTTTCTGTAAATGTTTCCTCGGTAATAAACATGGGTTTATGCTTTCACACAATAACAAACAAATAACAACTATTCACTACCCTTAAATTGCTTAAGATTTCAAAGTCTACGTTCATATCAATTCTTCTTCTTTCTGCTGCTCATTTGAAGCAACACTAAGAGTAGAAAGCCATAAAGCTTGTAGAGGTGTTCTCCAACATAAAACAAATGTTCCTTATGTAGGGGCGATGTCTTTATATAGTAGGGTTGTGTCAACTGCTGCCTGCCATTGAATCATAGGTACCCCACTCTCCGCACCCCAAGTTGAGTTAGTTAGCCTGTTTTAGTTGACCAATCAGTTCATGGGGCACTTCAGCCAGCTGGCCTGACTTATTAAGATCATTAGGCGAGTTTGAAATATTGTGTGTGTTTAGTTGCAACTCAACCTTCAATGTTGTATAATAATGGCTACTACAACACATAAAAAGTAGAAGGTGTCCATCTTGCTCATATGTTGTTGATCTTTTGCTCAGTTATTTGAATTGAAAAAAAAATGAAGACTTGATGATTTGCCTATTTAGTCTATGTTAACCCGTCTTATGCTTTTGGTTGGCCAGTTGAGCTTTACATTTTTTAACCTCTTCATGAACAGTTTGCAGTCTTTATTTTTTCTTTTTTTAAGAAAAAGTATAACAGCTTGATATCTTTGTTATTTTTGAACTCTAAGTTCTCTTCGCAACGATACTTGTTTAATTTTCTCTCTTGTAGCCTTTCCTATGCACCTAATTAACAGCAGAGAGAGAATTATATTTTTCCTGGCTTTTGTTCTGTTCTTTGGAGGTGAATTTAATTATGCATTGCCATGATGGCACTATTTATTCAGATTATGCAGTATCATATATGAAATTCTTGTGCCTGAATGGACTATCAATGCACTGGGTCTTTTCTCATAGTTTAACCTTTGTTTTCAGCTCCTTAGATTTGGAGGAAACACAAATGGTTGCAGTTATATGGTTGTATTCCAGTATGGTTCAGTTGTCCTGTTCAATGTGGAGGATCATGAAGCTGAGTACTACTTGCAAATTGTGAGAAGATTTGCATCTGGGCTGCTACGTGAAATGAAAAAAGATGGTATGTTTTTTATGTTCTTCTGCAAATGTTTATCTGAGAGAATTAGATATATGGGAAACCAAACAAAATTACTATAGATATATAAGGGGTGCTCCCTTCCTATATACTTATACATATATAGGACAAAGTGGGGGGAAATGGAAAGTAAGTTTGAGTTGACTAATTGAGCATATGAAGATCTTAATTCGTTCTATGTGTGTTAGACTAAGATAATATGGTTGGTTTAGCAACTTACAGTTTCGGCCAGCTAATTAAGGTCAATTATGTGATACTGGGAGCTTGCTTGGACTGAAGAGAATGAAAACTGTATGATTCTTTGTGGCATTTGAAGCAGTGCCTAAAACAAGATCTTCTCTAAATATCTTCTGGTCATTTTCTCCACTTAATACAGATAAACATTCCAAATACTGCATCTTTACACTGCTTACTTGTAATCTTCTCTTTTGAACATTCTTTCTACCATCCACAATATTTCTCTTATTATGAAGGCCTCTTCACTTTCTATCAGACTATGCTGTAAAAGAGAAGCCATTGCTAGTTGAGGATATGCAGGGAGGCGCAGATCACATAGTTCTGAAAAATTTGGACACAGATAGTATTCGTATAATAAGCAGTGTGCTTGGCCAAAGTATTGCCCTTGATTACTTTGTCTCACAGGTAGATATTCCAGAACTTTTTTATGGCTAAACCAACTAATGGCAACTGTTTGAGAATCATACAACTCTTACTGCCACCATCTGGAAAAGCTGAGAAGCATGTTTCAATAAAACAGACAGCACAAAATTGTAATGATAAGTAGAAAGAGATTGGCTAGTAGTTCTAACTTCAATGAAATTGGATGCTATCCTGCTTGTAGGTTGATGGTATGGTTGAAGAGTTTGCTGGGATAAATCGTGAAATGGAGAAAACAGGGACTTTCACAATGACAAGGAAGAAATTGTTCCAACTTGTGGGCAAGGCTAACTCAAATATAGCTGATGTAATTTTGAAAGTAGGTATCTTTGAAAGGTAATGTTTTAAAAAGTGGCTTTGTGTGCTTTCTCTATCCCTGAAAGTGGTCAAGTACTGCTCGACATTCTTCATTCTTGCTGTTGGTCAATATGTTGTACTTTTTTCTTTCAGAAAGGATAAGTTCCTCTTTTGTCAGATTTTGGTTGGAGATAGAAGGATAAGAAATAGACCATCATGTCTCCATTAGTCTAAACATGAGACTTGCCATCATTTACACAAAATCTGCCTTCAAACCTGTATTTGTGGCAGTGAACTATCTGAACAGAGTCCTGATTCTTACATGTGCTGAACAGATTCTCTTGAAGATTATTTCTTGTTACAATTCCTAACTTTCATTTGCATTGGGATTCTGTGTGGGGTAATCCATGTATACAGAAGCTTGTAGCGACTCGACATCTCAACCTTTAGGAAAATTCATGTTTAGGCATTATTTGCAATCTCAGATATGTTTTGGGGGCTCTCAAAGATTTCTGGAAGAAGAAGACAAACTTGCCTTTGGGGGATTCTGGATTACTTGCAATCTCACAATTGCTATGAAGTTTCCCACCCAGCAAGCTTCCTAGTTTTTCAGGGGTTCTTTCTTCTGGTTTGATGTGCTTGTTTAAAAGACAAAATGTTTACTTGTAGAGTAACCAAATGTTCACAGTTTCAGAAATGTGTGTGTAGTAGGATGGTAGAGCTTCTAAGTTTTGAGTTGATGTAGAGTGGTTGTTGTCATTGATGATCTTTCTAAATTATTACCTTGTTTTGCAACTCATTGTTAAGATCTGAAATTGCTTGGAGAGATGCAAAGTATGCTCAGATACTGGAGTACCTTCGGGAGGAATACGAGGTTTCACAACGTTTTGGGAACCTCAACTTCAAACTAAAGTTTGTCGAGGTATTGATCTCCTTTGTTTGGCCTATTTTTCTTTACTAGATCCATGTTATTTGTAGATTATCTTAAATTTTTGTTGCTTCCGAGACTTGGCATGACTTGTCTATAAATGTGACTGCCCAACCGAAGATCAAGTAATGATAAAGGGAAGGAAGTAGCCGACTTCAGTTGATATTTATGTTGATACATCAGATAGGTCTTAGTCAGTTCCTTCAAAAAGGAAAAACAATATATCAAAAGCCACTTTGGGCACCGTTCATGACTATGTTTGTAGCTCCTCTTAACTCATTACTATTTCGTACAGGATATTCGTTTCAACTCTCATTCACCGACTTCTGTTGTGAATTTAATTATAAGCAAGCTCTATGTACTTCATAACATTATGTGCAATTGCACTTATACAATCTCTTTAAGTACACTTTGATACTATTTCTGAATGAAATTTTCCTTGTTGCAGCATAACATTCACTTTCTTCAGGAAGTTCTTCAAAACAGAAAATCGGATCTACTAGAATGGTGCATCATCGTTTTGTTGGTTGTTGAGAACGCGGTATGTATATATGAGATTATCCGGGAGTCAAGTGTTATCCCTGTGTAAACAAGAACACGATAGGGAAATAAAAAGAGTGGCAATGATGCATGATAGGATCAACATAGCAGATGCCAAAAGAAAGAAAACCACATTTCTGGGCATTCATATTGCAGTTTTGTTATTTATACATCCATAGAACCATTGTGAATTAGTGATCTACTCTTTTTTGTTGCAAAATTATATTTAGCCTCATTAGACAAGTTTTCTTTTTCTTTGATAACTGAGAATACTCTTGAATATCAATTCAATTGATAAAGCTGCCCCTTTATCTCAACACATGATGATTATCATTATATTTTTTTGAGAATTTTGGTTAAGCTTTGGCCTTTAATTTCCTGTTTGGTAAAGTAGAATAAAATGCGTTGAAAAAGAATAAGGAGTCGTTTGGTACATGGGATAAGGATAGTAATCCTAGTATAGAATTAAAGATTAACTTTATCCCATGTTTGGCTATGTCTATTAATAAAGACCTGAGATTATTTTATCCCATCATTTATACTAAAATGGTAGGATTATTGTTCCATACAGAAGGTGGGGTTTTCTTGCTTGCCAAACGACCCTTTAAAGTGCAAACTGTTGATAAAACAAACACAATTTGTTAGAAAATGGAGAATATCTCAAGATTGATTTACTCAACAACTCAATTAGACTCCCCTAATATGAGAGAGCTGAATAATTTTCTTCAAATAGAAACCATAATAAATAGCATCTTGAAAAATTCCAGAAAAAAAAGTTAGATGTATATAACCATCCAATACTGTTACAATCTAGCTGAGTATGCTAAACTGCCAAACACCATTTTGTAACTTGTTTCCATATAATTCATTCCTGAAGTGTTCATTGGAACGATGAGAAGTGAGCGACCAAGAAAACCATGAAAACATAGCCTACTCGATGATCTTTTTGATCGTTGAGGATTTGTACTTGTATGAATAATCGGACTCTCAAAACTCTTTTACTGCAACTGCATCGCGAGGAATGTCATAAGCTTCTCTTGGCCTTGATTTCTTTACTCCAGCAGTAAACGAAACCTTCTCTGACCTGTTGCCTTCAACAGACACATTTGTGATTTTCACCCATACTAAGACTTTAGTCTTCATTCCTTCTATTCCAATAAGCTTGTCTCTTAGTAAAATGCATTTCACCCTCGTAGCATACCTAATCACAGAGCCATCCTTGAAGGTTATCTCACATGGGGAGGGAAGGTGAACGGTTAGCTTTGATTTGGACTCGTCTAATTCATAACTTGTTATGTTCTGGGGGAAAAGGCCTAGTGGGAGATTGCGTTCTCTAAGAAGATCTGTCAAACTCTTCATAGGCGTTCCTGATCAGGGAAAAAGATTAGTTTTCTCAGAATTCATTGTGCGGTTATCATGTGTTAAATGAGATCTACAATGTACTATCATCAAACAAATAAACAATACTCGGAGAAGTAACTGCAAGACTGTAAAATGAATATGCACCTTTTAGCTTGTTAAAGATCCATTTCGCCTTCTCTTCAACAGTATTTGAGATGCTCTGTGACAATAAATAATCATTAAGTTAAGTGCAAGTTGTTGGTGTTAACACAGGTTAAAGTTTTGTATTCGGCGTTTGGAATGTCAGATGATAGTACAATCTGCTTCGATGACATAAACAGGACAGCTAAATTGATGGCCGATAAACAAGCTGAAATCAAGCAAACAACCAAGAATAGTTGATTCCGGTTTTAGCATGTAAAACACAGATTTTTTCTTTCAATTTCAACGTGTATATCTACTGTTAGCTAAGATGCCAGATACGGAAGGACAAATATCACCAACACAGGAAGTCTCGTCACATTTCGTTTAAGCTGGTAGCCTAATGCAACAACAATAACATACCAAATGTAATCCCACAAGTGAGGTCTATGGAGGATAGGATGTACAGAGACGTTATCCCTACGGCTATTTAGTCTAATGCACGGCACATATATTTGAGACCTTAAAGAAATTGTTGGTCTTTCTTATTTCCTATTTAAGAATTTCCTCAGTAGCCTAATAATGATAGTTAGAAAGAAGATAACTCTTTAAAAGCTCCTAATTATACATTAGAATCTCACAATTTAACAAGTAGACAACCAACACTCAATAATCAAAAATATGCTACAACCAATGCCTAACATAGAGAATCCTATATAGTCAAATTCAAATAACTTGTGATTTACATGGCATCAGATTCATGTCCATTAGTGTTTGTGCTCTCAATTGAGCCTTTAACCAAAATCTAACTCATGAGACGAGGATTAACCAATGCCTAACATAGAGAATCCTATATATTCAAATTTCAAATAACTTGTGATTTACATGGCATCAGAGTCAAGTCCATTCGTGTTTGTGCTCTCAATTGAGCCTTTAACGAAAAGTTAACTCACGAGACGAGGATCAACCAATTCCTAACATAGAGAATTCTATATATAGTCAAATTTCAAATAACTTGCGATTTACGTGGTACCATAGTCAAGTCCATTCCTATTTGTGCTCCCAATTGAGCCTTTAACCAAAAGCTTACTCATGAGACGAGGATTACCCAATGCCTAACACAGAATTCTATATATTCAAATTTCAAATAACTTGTGATTTACATGGTATCAGAGTCGAGTCTATTCGTGTTTGTGCTCTCAATTGAGCCTTCAACCAAAAGCTAACTCATGAGACGAGGATCAACCAAATTCAAATAAGCACATTACCAGTTCATTCCTCAACTAATGTAACACTCTATTCTCTAACCTACCCTCTATGCATCTTGGAACAAGAATTAAACATCCAATTTGAAAAATGAACATATGGGGCTTATTTTTATACAATTAAAAGATCCAAAAACTAAATTAACAAAACCCCAAATGAAGAAACAACAAGAAAAATGAAATCTTGATGAGAAAAAACAAAAAACAAAACATACATTGATGTCTTGAGATATGTTGTTGAATTCTGCCTTAGCTTTCTTGGTTAGCCAAAAGCTTCCAACTTTAACACTCCCAACTTTAGTTAAAGCTTTCTCCATTCTTCTTTCTTCTTCACACCCACAAAAAAAACAAAAAAAAAAAAAAACCTCTTCTTCTTCTTCTTCAACAAACAGAGGTGTTTAGTGTACTAAAAAAAGAGTGTGAATAAGACAAACAAAATGTGGTGTGCAGCTAGCTGTATTTGAAATTCCCCTTCACTTTACCCAATAAAGCACACAACTAGTAAAAAATGAAATTTTACCATATTAACCCCTTGAAGTTTTTGATTCAAACACTTTAACCCTGTTGGCTATTACTATCTCCGTTTCAAAATAAGTAGTGTTACGTACATAGTATACGCTCCTTAAGAAACTATTCATTATGTCTTTAATTATTTGTTCATTTTTTATTTTTTTTAGTTATTTTTAATTATTTATCCATTTTTGATGAATCAAGGAAGAAATATTTTTTAAATTATTATACCCTCAATTTGGAAAATGTAGAATTTTTTTGAAAATATTAAGTTTTTGATTTATCCAATTCATAATTAATAGGGTAAAAATGATAAACACACTATATCAATAATTGTTTTTCTAATAAATGTGTCAATTCAAAAGTTGACAAGTAGTTAGGGACGAGGAGTACTTATTCTTAGACTGAAAAGAAATATTTTTACTAATTTATCTCTACTCAAATTTTATCTCTTTTCGAGTTGACGATAATTAATGATTTTTTTAAAAAGTTTAGAAAGTTTAAGTAGGAAAATTTTAGGATTTTAAATTATTAATATTTTCAAATTGTATTTAACTAAGTATTTAGTATAATATTCTTTTTATAAGTAATCAATATTATACCATAATAGAAGTTATGAAAAAATAGATATACGAAATACTAGTATACTAAACAAAAGTATAGGAAATTTTAATTTTGAATTGGTTATTCAATATTTATGAAAGTATATATGCACACACTTAATTAATTAAAGATTTAGAATGACTAAAAGTCATAAAAAATATTGATCAAATTATAAGATCTTTTCCTTTTTCATTTTTTTTTTTTATTTTTATTCTCCTTTTACCTTTTTATGGTTTGAAGTCAACAAAATCTGAAAAAGGGAAAAGAAACTCTAAAAAAATCATTTTAAGATGAAATTAAAATAAGAGAAAAGGGGACATGTTTTTTTCTAAATCAATTTTTTTTTTTTTTTTGAAAAGAGTAAATGCTGTTAGAATATTATTATACTTTATTTTAAAAAGCACAATGCACTAACAAGAGCATCTATACTTTCACCAAACGGATAAAAAATGTACCACTCAAAAGTAAGCAAAAAAGAAAAGCAGTCTGGACATTAGCCCAAGCTCGTTTGTTTGGATGATTGTTACGTATTATATTTTGGTTATATATAAATAAATATTTAATTTATATGAAGCTGAATAAATTAAAATATACGTATCTTACTTGCATAATATATATAAAACATGTAAATTATCATATATGATATCAAGTAAGACATGTGTATTTATTTATTTAATTCTACATAAATTTAAGAATGTTTTGATATGAAGGAAAATAATTTCCTAAAAAAGTTCTCTTCGAAAATAAGTATGTTTCTTACCTTATTTTTTAGTATTGATAAGTAAGTCATTTCAAAAACTTTTATGTTATCTAACAAAATGATGTTATGAAGATTAATAAAACCGAAAACTGAGAGTTCAGGAGTAACTCGTAATTGGGGATGAGATGGTCAAGAGATAACTGTTGAATAGGTGGAGAAAATACAAAAGAAATAATATATTATTTAAATATCATATCCATCAAAATAATATGATATATAACATGTAAAAACTATCCGAACAGAGTTGGGTATCACATGCTTGTTTTACTTGAAGATTTCTAGTCATGCCTAACTTGTCGATGCACATGATAAACACCACTTAATTAATTAAAGACGACAATTTCACAAAGTATTACTAAAATAAATAGATTTCACGATAAAATAACCTTGCTAAAGAAATTTATTCGAATAACCATTCGAGAAATCAACCGATCACTAATCATCTTGTGTAATATGAGCAATGAATGTATCCATCTGCTTCTTCTGCGATCCACCATCTCCAACGGACTTCTTAATAGCTCTGCTCAGCTCAATTGCTCTGTTCCTCATCTCTTTTCCTTCCGCGGAATCCATCAAAGTTCTCACACCAGATTCAATTATTTCATGTTTGATTAATTCATTCTTATTCACCCAATCCCTCACGACTAAACCAACTTTCAACACCTTCGTTATCAGCACGTCATTGTACGGATTATCCGAATTCAATGGCCAAGTTGCCATTGGCACACCCATACTCGCGCTCTCAAGAAACGAGTTCCATCCCGAATGAAAAAGGTAGCCACCCGTAGAACGATGAGCCAGAATTTCCAACTGAGGTACCCATTCTCTCGCGATGATTCCTCTGTTTTCTACACTTTGTTCGAATCCATTTGGTAGATCCATCTTTTCAATACTATCACCAACTTTTTCCCCTTTCTTATCTTTTCCTCGTAAAACCCAAATGAATCGTTGTTCTGATCTCTCTAAACCAATTGCAATCTCATGAATCTGTTCGATCGAGAAACTGTTTGCAGTTCCAAACGAAACAAATATAACAGAATTAACAGGCTGTTTATCGAGCCAATCGATGCATCTATGAGTTTTATCAGAGTTTCGAACGATGTTAACAGGATTAAACGGACCGAGCCCCCAAAATGGAGTAGCACTCTGTTTACAGAGTTCATCAATATAACGCCCTTCAGTTTCTCTACAACTATTCAGAATTTCTCCACGTTTGAACTTACAATCGCGTAGCATTTTCGTTAGCTCCTCCATTCCAGGCTTGAAACAGCTCTCAATAGACGGGATATAACCTTGCAAACTCGTAAACAATGAATCATCTTCGTTATTCTCTTTGATTTGTTGGAGCATCGAGTAAGTAGTGAAAGCGGATACAGCGTGGAAAAAGTAGACTTTAACGTGTGACATTGTATACACAGTTTCGACAACAAATTGCATTATAGCGTCATGGATAACGATCACTCTTTTGTCATTGTTGCTATGGCAAATTGCGGATAGAGGCTCTCTAATTTGCAACAGCGATTCCAAGTAAGGCATGTAGTTTTCTTCGTCGTTTTCTTTCGATGTTATTGAAAGATCATGGAATTGTATGTTGGGATGTTGTTGTTGTTGTTGTCGTTGTTTCAGTTCATGATTTCGTGCACCGACACTCATGTAATGAACGGGTATATTGTACGAAGAAATGAGTTGCGAAAGACGAAGAAGAGGGATTTGGTGTCCATATTCAGGGAAGGGCACCATAATAACAACCACATTAGAGTTGGAGTTGGATGCCATTGGAATAATGTGTGTGTTGTGTTGCTTTACAATTTCTAAAATAATGAAGGATGATAATAGTAGTAGCTTACTTACTATATACTACCTCTACTCCTAACTACTGACGAAATGGTTCTGGTAGTACTTGTTCATTCTTAATTAAAGGTCGTCTCAGGTTTAAGTTTTTCTAAGTATGAAGTCGTCTTTGTTAGGAAGCATTTTACTCCAAGTGTGATATTTTTTAACGGGAATCCACTCTATTGTAGGTATCCAACACCGAGTGAAATATGAAAAAAAAAAAGTGAAGTCCAAGTATCAACATAAAAGGTTGTGGTGGAGTGATTAATACTTATTCATCCTTCATTTTTAATTAGAGGTTATTAGTTTGAGTTTCTTTAGGTATAGAGTCGTTTTTGTTAGGGAGCGATTTACTCTCAACGTGGAACTTCCTGATTAAGTCGGGCTCTAATGTGGATACTGAATATTGGGTCGGAAAAAAAAGTGTAAGTGTAAGTGTAAGTAGTGAATTGTTGAGACATTTTTATTATTCAAAATAAGCATATTACATAAATGTGATTTTCAACTCAGCCTTAGTTAATATTTATATTCTCTAACTTTAAGTATGTATAAGTAGATCGTTAAATTTAAACGAGGAGACTTAATTCAGAAACAATTTGTTTGTAACTTCTTATAACCTTTTTGATTCTTTAACAACTTTTTTAAACATAGAGATAATCCTTATTTATGATCGAAGAATAATTTTAAAAAAGAAAAAAAATTGGTCAAAATAATATTTTATTTATTTATTTATATTTTTTAAATATTTTTATCCTTTTAATTTTAATATTTTTTTAATTAACAATAAAAAAGAAAAGTTTATTTATTTTTTTTAACAAAAAAAATTAGAATTTTTGTAAATTCCTCGTAAAATTTTCTGTCACTTAGCATTACCCAAAAAATCATTAAAATGAAAGGTAATTCGATATAAAAGATTTTTTTTTTTAAAAAAAAAACATTCTTGATTTTTAACAACTTATTATACTGGACTATTGAAAAGAGTGTCAATATTATTTTCTTTATATATTAGACTAGGAGTATTAATCTTCAAACACATAGAATTTCTAAAAATATATTATTATTTAAATAAAAATAGACATGCAAACTGCGTCGAACTTCATCTGACATTACCATTAAAAATGTGTGTACAAATATTATTAGTTAATACACAGTCAACTCTTTTAAGTGAGACATTCCAATTAGATATTTGAATTAAGTTGAATCGTAAAAAATATTATATATTATATGATGATTTTTTTGAGAATTAATATGAAAATTTATAGAAAAATATTTTTTTATAAATTTTTATATTAATTTCCAAAGTTCCTCATTTAATTTACTTTATATCATTTAAATTAAATTTCGAGACTTGATATTAATAAAGGCTTTACAATTCTATGGCAGTAATTTCAACTTCACGTGATCGTCTGTAAAGATTCTCACAAGAGAACTATTTTTCATAAGGATTATTTATTTCTAACGTTTTGTGAGATTTTATTTTATGAGGGGGTTGAATTAATTAAAAACGTGTTACATTTTCAAAAAAACAAATTATCAATTAGACCCCCAAAATTTTAATATAAATTCATCAATTTCGTTGAGAGTGTATCAAAATAATATTTTTTCATCTTTGATTAAAGATTTTAAATTTAAATTTCTATAAAATAAAGTTATTTTGTTCAAAATATTTTACTTTTTAATATGAAATTTTTTAACGTAAATATGAATTTAATTAAGTAAATATTAAAAATTAAATAAAAAATAAAAAAAATAATGAAAACGACAGTTAAAATAGATCTAAGTAAAATCAACAACCCACCAACAATAAATAAAGGAGCAATCAATATATACATGAATACAAGATTTGAGGGACCTACTCATCACTAATAATAAATCTGACAAATGGTACTTTCTAGATTTTAAATTTAGTGATATTTTTAGTTCAGGATAATAAAGTATGAAAAAATATTTTGATCGAAATGATATTTTACCTTTTTGAACAGTTTTAAATTTTTTTATTTTTATATTTTTTAATTAAATTTTATTTTAAAATTAAAAAAATGTTGTACATTTTTAAAAAAAATTAGTCAAATTCTGATTAAATTTCGAGTCATTTAGCATTATATATAAAATATTATTTTTTGGATTTGTTCATAGTGTTAAAAATATGTATTATAAATTATTATTAATTTATGAAATTCAAGTAAAATTAATTTTCTTATCTCATGCCCTCAAATGAGTTGTGAAAACTAATCTTAATTTTGATATTAATGGATAAAACACATTAATAAAATGTGTTGAAAATAATTAAATGGTAAAATAGCAAAAATATTCTTTTTATTTATGAAATTTTTAAGAGTGCATAAATAAATAAAAAATATATGAATAGGTAATATGAGATAGAAAAAAGAAGTGGTGATAACCAAATAAAAGTATATTTTATACAATACAAAGAAAAAGAAAATTTCACCAACACTCTATTTACTAACCATTAATAGACATAAATAATTTTGCATTTTGATATGCTTTCTCTAAGTACATTTTTTTAAATCTATTTAAATCCAAATTTATATTTTGTTCTCTAAGATAAATATCCATAATCTCTTGAGACCAACCTTTTTCTTGAAGAGCCTTTGGATTTTTCAACACTAAATTATCTCCTTTTCCAAATTTTTCCATTAAGCTACTTTCTTCAACTTTAATTTTGTATTCCTCATAAACCAACTTCATTTCCCTTGCTAATTTTCCAAAACAAATATCAGATACACCTTCTGCTCCAATAGGAACAATTTGTATGAATATTGAACTAGGTCGTAAAAATAATGCATGTGTTAGCGCTGCTCCATGCACTCCTATCATTGCATGGCTTGAATGTATCAATCCAAATGACTCATGCAATGATGTTGTTTTGCTCGGCTCAAATAGTATCACCTCAAAACCAATCTGTTCTGCCACCAATCTTACTTCATCCTGGTTCAGTACTAGACGCCCTATGCTACCACCACGACTTGCTAGGACAAGTCGAGGCCTATGTTGAGACTGAGGTAGCTGAAGCTGAAGCTGACCCTGACCATACGTGGTAGCTAGAAATTTATGAAAATCTATTAGGGTTTTTGAGGTTGGTGTTAATTTTGGGTCAATATTCATGAAACCATGTGACATGAGTCCAATTGTGACACTAGGGAAACAATGAGTGATATTAATCTCCTTGTCAATATCAATAATTGGATGTTTACTAAAGCTTTGTAACAAATCCTTGTATTTGTGGACCCACCAATCTTCTAATTTGGAGATTACCAAGACTAAATCTTGATTAGGAAACAAAGAATTAATGGTAATAAAAAGGGGAATAAATCCATCATTAATATCATGGAAGAAATTACCAGTGTACCCTCCCAAACTGAATACAAGTGCTTGGGCTTTATGATGGATCAAGCAATTTGGGCCTATTGGGCCTTTAGTAAGAGTGAATTCATTGATTTGGCCCATTGTGAAATTCTCCCATTTTCTTGGATAGGGCTTAATCTTTTCAACTATAATATTTGTCTCATTCTTATTGGTTGAGCCCATGTCATAAAATGTTGACTTAAATGGGTCAAAAATTGTTGGCCCATTGATTGAGCAAATATCATAGGAATAATGAGACCTATTGCAATTGATTATTGACTTTGATTTTTCTACTGAACAAAAAAAAAAGATCGTTAGAAATAAAGTTGTCTGAAGTTCAATAATATTATATATTTAAAACCTTATTAAACGAAAGAAATAGTCGAAAGTTTACTTACACAAACAATAGTATGCCAAACTTCAGATACACTTTTATAATTTTAATCGTATATTTTGAAAGTCAATTTTTGGACGAGTAAATTTATAAGTATCTATGAAGTCCCAAAATTGACTATACGTGCACTTCCTCTAACATTTCCTTCTTTATTAAATTTTTGTGATGTAAATTTAAAATAACTAAGTCAATATATATTGATTTAAAAGAAATAAATCGCGTTCCGACAAAAATTCATAAAAAAAAAAAAGTACTCTAATTTTCCGTAACGGGTGCATGATGATTGAAGAAATCACGGAAAATAAAAAATTGGTTGGGACGTTAGGAAAATGACTGGTGTAATTTATTTATTCTTAAAACTAAATTCAAATATATTACTTATACCGTTCGAACATGCAAGTCCAAATAATTTAATTTTTTTCTTTTTAGTAAAAACAAAAAAGACACTTATTCGAACTCTGAAAATAAACAGTAAATCTGAGGAATTAACTCATGAATATTGAGATTTGAAAAATCGAGAATCTATCTGAAATAATCTGTTTAAGACACAATGGTATGTGTAAGGTTTTTTTTTTTTTTTTTTGTATATTATAGAACATTTCTCTTAGCTTTTCCAACAAATAAGAGGACTTTCAACATGATTATTATGTAAATATTTATCATTGTATAACTACTTAACATGATTATGTAAATATTTATAACTTGGTATCATCAATGAATGCTTGAATACATAGAACTTAAAACTCTTTAATGAGATAGAAGCAACATACCTTCATGGTTATAATTATGACGACTGATTGCATGAGGAGTTGAGATAATAAAAGAATCACGAGATCTCGAGTTAAAAAAATATTGATTTTGCCTCAACACTATAATCATCAAGACGAAGAGTATAAGTCCCATCAACATTGTTGTTGAATTTGAAGCTCTTTTCTTCATCACAGTAATCTTCATTGTTATTGATCACACTCTTTCAACTTTTTTTTTTTTAAAAAAAAAAAGTGGAAATTTAGTGACGAAAAATAGAGATTTCTTTTTAAGAAGAAAAAAAGAGAGAGATGGCAAGTAGATGAGAATTTTCTTCTAATGTTAAGTTTTACATCTTTTGATTTATAAGAATAATTTATTGAATAATAATTACTTGTCATGTTTTATAAATAAATAAAAACATATAATATAGTCAAAGTTTGAATTAATAGGTTGACTTGTCCACTTGGCACAACGAGGTAGTAAATTGGAACCTTTTTTTTTTTTTTTTTTTTTGCTGATTAAGTGGAAGAAAAATTTATGGAGAAATAATTGGATATATCACTTTCAGGTTGTTGAATAAAATTCAAATTAAATACGTTTTGTCCAATTTCTCAGCATGGTCATATATAATTTTGGCATCTTTAAAAAAACTTTATATCTTATATAGTAACATTCAACTTCATATTAAATTAAATATTCTAAATAAGAAAATAACGTGTATGAATGTGTATGTGCAGTTATTGGTGTAATTGTGTGTGAGAAAATCGTAGGTGAGACAATAGTCGGTTATAGAATGAATAAGATTGGAATTTTATGGATTAATTACGTAAGTGAATTTCTTTTAAAAAAATAATAACTTATTTTAAATATATTTTTAAATTATTATCATTTATAGTAATATATAACAATATTATGTATTTTATTAAATTGTTTCTCTCTCGCTCTTTTTCTTTTCTGTTGCTCTTTTTTTTTCTCCTTTTCGCTCTCTTTTTTTTTCTGTCTCTCTCGCACTGTATCTTTCTCTCTTCTCTATATTCATTTCTTTTATAAGCTCTTTTTCAATCTCCCAAAAAAAGAGAAGCAACTAAATTGAATGCAAAATATGACAAACAAAAGAGCATCTTATTAAATCTAAATTGAATATAATTTGTATTAATAATTAATTAAATAAATAATTTAATAGTAAGAAACTAACCAAAAACTGTAAAATGAATTAAACTTGTATAAAAAGTGTATAAACAAATATTAAAGTTGAATTATGAGAGAAAATTAATCATGAATAAAAAGCATAACTAATGAAAGACCAAACATTGATCCATAGAGTGAATTAAACTTGTATCAATAATGAATTAAGCAAGTAATTCAATAGTAACAAATCTACCAATAAACTGCAGAATGAATAAGATTTGCATTAAAGTGTATTATATAAATACTAAAATTGAATTAGAAGAGGGAATTAAGCATGAATGAAAAATGTAACTAAAGAAGACAAGACAATGATCTATAGAGTGAATTAAACTGATATTAATAATAAATTAAATAAGTAATCTAACAGTGACAAATAACAAACTACAAAATGAATGAAATTTGCATTAAAAATGTGTTACCACAATGTTAAAATTGAAATTAGAAGATAAAATTAAGAATAAATGAAAACTTAATTAATGAAACACATGAAAACAATCTATAAACTGATTTAAACTTTTGTTACTCTTGAATATAATTCACTGTGTATGATTTTAATTCAATTTTAATTCATATATAATACAACTTTAATACAATTGTGATACAGTTCCATAAAATTTTTTGACCTTCAATCTAATATTTTTCCTAAAATCACTTATAAACTTAATCAAACCCGTTTAAAATTGATATATAATCTCCAAACAACATTTTCAATTATTTGGTGAGACAATCAATCAAAAGTAATTATAAATTCGTAAAATTCAAATAATAAATTTAAAATTAGAAGTTTTATAATAACCATCATTGATGAGTTCTTGCTGCTTTAATTTTCTAGATTTGAAATTTCTGCTTGAAAACATAATTTTGTGCAAATTTTTTATCATTCTATTACTATTTTTATCGTATTTCTGAATAAAAATGAAAAAATATGTACAAAAACTGATATTTGGATAAACTTTTAAAGAAGAAGAAGAAGCAAAAAGGAGAAAGATAAAGAGACGGAGAAAGAGACGGAAAAAAAAAAGAATAAACAGAAAAAGAGAAGTAAGCGGAAAAATGCAGAGAAAGAGCCAAGCGGTTGTACAGTTTGTTTCATTCCAAAAAATTGTTATATTTAGTTAGAAAAATTATATTAACATAAATAGTAAATATTTTTTTTGATGTAGCATATTTATGTGATTTTCCCAATCTTTATCGAGTTACAATAGATCATTGGCTCACTTTTGATTTTATTTTTGAAAAATAATTAATACTTATATCTTAATAGTGTGAGATTTTTTTTCTTTGGAAAAAATGGTACAAGTTTGATCCAAAGCGAATAATATCACATCATGTTAAGAGTATTTTTAAGTTATTTTAGCAGGATGATAATGTAAGGTACGGCGTAATGCCTTTACTCGTCTACTTGTTGATTTGTTTATCTTTACCCATAGTCAAATGGCTGCAAAACATAAATTAATGATCCAAGTATTAGAAACCAACCTAGTCCAAAGTCAATTTAATCACATTCTTGTTACCTAAAAAATTCTGCAAGGCCAATTTATTTTGACTTAAACTAGACAACTTTTGTAGAATATGGAATAATATGTACCTAACATATTTGAGCTCTAATTAAACCATAGACTATATATAGCATATTAATGTTGACCAAAATTTTAACTTTACTTTCACATCTTTTTTTCTTCCCAATTTCATTTCTATAGTCTTCCACTCTTAGACAACACTACTTCCTTGAAATAAGTACAAAATCCAAGTTAATGAATTAAAAAATAATCTATTCTTATTATACGTATACATCTTAGATTTTGTTGCATGTGAATAAATTAAAGAGATTCAACGTAACATCTTTGATATAAATTGATCTAGAATAGTGAAATTTCCTAGCGAAGGGGATTCAGATGGATCCCCCTAGCTCCGACCTTGTGTATGCGTTGTTCAAGTCAAAAGTTAAGAGCTCACGAGTTGAACCTATAGAATTCACCCTAAGTCCACTTTGCGACTTAATTCAAGAAAATAACAAATTTGGGCTTGGAAATATAAGTCAACTTAGGGTCCAACTTGAGCCCAATTAGAACCACATGTGGCATAAGGCCCATTAGTATGAATCTGGGCTTCAGACCCGAATAACCAATTGCACGTATGCCCCCTATTTTGCGACGGTCTTTAATTTTTGCTTTTAAATTGATATTCTTCAATATATCTTCCAACACACTAAGTAAATAAAAAAAAAAGACTATACTATAAAGTTTCAAAAAATTTAAAATTTTAGTAAGAGTAAATTTATAAAACTACTCATCTTATTTATAATTTCTGAAATAACATAGTACGAAAAAAAGTGAATAACTAACCTTAAGAGATTGTTCTCAATCCTAAAGCCTAAAGTCTAAATCATAAACCCTAAATCCTAAACTTTGAATGTTAGAACGATGAACACTCTAATCGCTAAGACATAAATATTAGGATAAATTATCGCACAACCGTCTATTACCTTCAACTAAACGTAGGATAAAACAGTCCTTCAGTTCATTATGTGATTCGTATACGTTATACTTTATACCTCACGTCAAACGACTTTTTATACGTATAAAGAGAACACATTGGTTGTTGCAACTTTAAAGGATGAGATCTGATAGAAACTATCTGACACGTGGCATAAATCATAATAAGGTGGGACCACAAATGGCATTTTTGTCAGAAAATTTATTTGAAAGGGTAATTAAGTAATTGAAGAAAAACATGAAAGCCCAAGATTAGTGGACAGGAATCTACCTCGGGATTTGAAAACGAAAGATTTCGAGATTTGCGAGAATTTTCGCCGCAATTAATAAAACTTTCACTTCATCCGCTGTTTTTTTTATGGTACGAGAAAAAAAAAACTTAATATGGATTTTTTACATGTTTGCCCTCCTTTTAAAAAAAGACGATATATATATCGAATGTCTCTTAAATTTGTTAATAAACTTTAATGAGAGATTCGAATATGTTAAAGACGTTACCTTTAGAAATTAGTCATGATCAAACACCAAACGATTAAAACAAGTATAGAAATTGGTCTTCTTAGTTTACGTATAGCCAAATATTTGAGAAATTTGCTTTTGTCTTGAAGTTTTTGAACATATACACGGATTTAATTATCATATACTTCGTTTCACAAAGAATGGTCTAGTTTGATTTAATTAAAGTTATGTTAAATGTACAAAATTGTTTTTAAATCTTGTAAGCCTTAAACATGTCACATGAAAAACTGAAATTGAAATGTTACAAAAAAAAAAAAATCATTATTTTTTAAACAGACTTAAAAGAAAAAGAAGATTATTATTTTTGAAATAGAACAAGTAATTATTATTATTCAAATTTTATAAAACGATAATTGGTGTGCACTTAATTTTTGATGGACGTGGCAATCGATTTATTGGTTGTTTTTTAAATAAATTAATCCTTTTCCAATTTTAGTTCAATATAAAAAAAATGTTTAAAAAAATAAAATAATATAAATTAAATATCATTCATATCAAAAGGTTTTTTCATTTTAACGTTAAGAATCGATTTCAATAGTTTAAATTATATATTATTAAAAATATTTAAGTGCAAAGTTTAATTATTATAATATTTGAACTTTTGAATCATAACCAAAAAGAAATCATAAATTATAAATTTGAATTTTATGACCATGAAATAAAATATCAAGTGATTCGTGAATATTGAGAAAATCAGCTTTAAATAATTAATGACAGCTACAACTAGGCATACCTAATTGATGATTACGACTTACCAATTAATATTTAGGTATTTGGATTATTCTTTTTACTATATTATATAGTATAGTTTAAATTAATCAAAAACAAATATCATGCGTTACAAAAGCTTCCACGTCTATTAATTATACAATTCTCCATGTGCATGTTATGCCCTCTCTAGAAAATAAGAGATTTAATCGATAACGAAGTTAAAAATTTTAATAGCAAGAGTTAAAATATTAAAAATAAAATTAAAAAAAATCAAGTGAATGTAAATCTATTGGGTGAAGTATTTTAATTTGTAGCAAATAGGAATTTAAAATTTGTATTTTTTTAAGTTTTGGAATTTATTATATATACATGTTGGAGAGATTTAAATCAAAATTTTTAGATTTTAATAAATAGAAAAGGGTCTAAAATACCTTTGAAGTATTAAAAGTTGTACAAAATTACCCTTCATCCACCTATTGGCTCCAAAATGTCCCTTTTCATCCACTTATTGGCTCCAAAATACCCTTGTCATCCACCTTTGGGTTCAAAATTGACCACTTTTTTAATTGTTTTAAAATTAAACTCTTTAAATATTTTTAAAAATACTTGGCGTTAAACTATTGGTTATAATTTTAATTTATTAATATAATTTATTAAACAACCCACTACCCACTCATTACTAACTAAACCTCAACCAATTAATAATCCAATTATAATATCAAAATCGTCATAAACACTACTAAAACACGATGAAATTATAGATTCCTGAAAATGACATTCAAAATTATTCGAGTCCGAATCGAAGCCCCAATTAAATTTAGGTTGAGCCGCTTATTTCGGAGGACACTTTCTCTCTAAATTGAATTAGAAATTTATGATTAAAGGTATAGAAGTAATACATCCCGAATTAATTCATGCACTTTTTTTAAAATATAATTTTATAAATATTTATGATTTGTTTTAAAACCTTTAATATATTATTTTGAAAAAATTTTACCTATGAAGTAACATCACATAATTGAGACGTAAGAATAATTAAGATGAACATAGTCAGACTTTTAAGTTTATCGGTGATTTTTATTTAGCCACTTGAATGTATGGTAATTTACTTCTATAATTTTTAAAATCACTCAATTGGCAGTAACTTGCATTAATAATGTGACGGGTTTATTAATTTAGAGGAATTTAATTAATAATGGGTGGGTAGTGGATTGATTTATAAATTATACTTATAAGTTTAAATTTAACAAATAGTTGAGCGCCACGTATTTTAGAAAATATTTAAATAGTTTAAATATAAAACCGTTGAATAAGTGGTCAATTTTGAACCAAAAGGTGGATGACAAGGGTATTGTGGACCCAATAGGTGGATGGGAAGGATATTTTGGAGTCAATAGGTGGATGAGGATAATTTTATACCATTTTAATACTTTAAGGATATTTTAAGTCATTTTCTATTTAATAAATTTAAGCGTTGAATAACAAACTTAATTGTGGAGTATATTTTTAGTTAAAAAATTAAAACTATTGGAACATGTTTTTCTTTTGCTTATAATTTCTAAATTTTGTCTTATTAATAATTTCTTTAAAATATTATGATATTCTCCCATCACATCTTGTAATACACACCTATATTTTCAGTGAAGAAAAAAAAAGAGTGAATTAAAAGTGAATATAAATGCTACAACTATTAAAGTCTACATTTTTTCTATCCATTCAAGCATAAAGCTACTTTAGGCTTTTTTTTTCCTAGAGTAAAGTAAATTAAATTTTTCTTACTTTTTGTTTGTTCTCTTTCAATTTTAATTTTTATTTTTTTGCAATTTTTTTTTCCAAATGATATATTTAAATGACATTTTCTTAAGATCACAAGATTTTAAAAAAAAAAATCACTTTCTTAACATTTATGTCAAAGTTAAATTTTGATAAATAAATTAAAATGGACGGAGAAATATATCGAACAATAATTTGTACGCCAAAAGAAAGGGAATTAACTTGTAACAATCTCATTATTCTTAGTGTGAATTATGATTTAGAAATTTAAGTTTTTTTTCTTTTTCTTTTGATAATTGTAATATCTTGATCAGCTTAAGTATATCTTGAATAATTTTATTAGATATTTATCATCATCTAGTATTTATGAAAATTTAGAACTTTTTTTGTTACATGATTCTTTCTCCTGTCAATTCAAATAAAAATGCAAATAATATAAAATATTTTTATTTTTTTAATTCTAGTTTCTATTACTTCATAAATATTTCTTCAAACTTAATTCTGTACCTTAGTAGATAGTATTTTCCTCTTTTCATATATTCCAAAATTATTGTGTTATTAAGCATCTTTCTGTCAAACTCAGCCAAATTAAATAACATAACATAAAGTTTTAACTTTTCATAATTATGAAGGTAGGATCTGGTCAAATTTACTTTGATTGATGTAGAAATAGTGAGTAATATATAAAATGATCTCTTTCACATTATAAAAATAGATGTAAAAGTTATGTATATTTTATCATTTCGGGAATTTATTAATAAAATTATACTAATATTATCAATTGTATATTTTAATTTAATCATAATAAATTAATATAATATGATATTACGAGACTCGGAGTGAATTTTGAGTGTGTGTTTAGAAATTAGCAAACAAGATGGTTGATGTTCCCACGTGAAATCCACAAGTTTGAGAAAAAAATGCTATTGGAGTGATAGAAAGAAAACGATAGGTGAAAATATTCATATTCCAAAAAAGATAATGACCAAACAAAAGTACAACTAGACATGCATAACGAACAAATTGTCACTTTCATCGGTGTCAGAATCAAGATTTTTAATAAAGAAATCGAAGGATTCAATAAAAATTTCTTATAACTCTTGTTATACGATTAAACCCATTCTAAAACAAATCATCCTCCATAACAACACTTCTTTATAACGTTTAAGTTTCTTTAAAATCGACTTCAACTTATGTAATATTATATCGCTATAGACATTGTTAAATAGAAATTTGATAAAAGTAAATTAATAAAATGAACCAAGGAAGTTGAGCTAAATTGAAGCATTCTTTGTAATACTGTTTAGTAAAAAAATAATTCTTTTTATGTTTTCAAATAATTACTCCCTTTGTTTCATTTTATGTAGCATTTTTTCGTTTTTCGAGATTCAAACAGTTTAACTTTGACCGAATATTTCGTATGAAATTTTCAAATTTTTCGAAATAAAATTTATATATTTGTAAACTACATAAAGAGTACTATAAGTTACAATAATTGATAATTCAAAATGTTAAAAGAATCTATGAGAAACTTACGGCCAAAGATAAACTTATTTGAATCTCAAAATGTAAAAAAGTGTCACATAAAATAAAATAGAGAGAGTATTTTTATTGGATAAAATAAATTGTGTGGTTGGAGTTAAAAGACCAAAAAAATAACAATAAAAATATAGAAACTAAACCTAAAAATAATGAAGTGCTATTGTTTTTATTGGGCTTGGACTGATAATTGAGCAAAAGAAGTCCAGAGTTTTCATTTTTCCATATAAAATTTTAAAAATTTTAATTTCTTTTTACAAAAGACACTAGGTCAAATTTTGTATAGACAACTATCTTTTTTTTAAAAAAAAAATCTAATATATTTTTCATACCTGCATGCATATACGGTCAATATTTTTTCAGTTTCATTCATAAATTACTAGTCTCTGATATTATCCATAAAAAAATTCATTATATTATCATGAATTATTCATATTTTTTTCATAACGTTTCAGGTATTATGAAGTGTTTTTCGTGTTCGACAATAATACAAGTGAAAATTAAATTCCCTTTAGTTCACACCAAAGCAATGTTACAATATAACACACATTACTATACTATGAATGTTACAAGTAATTAAGAGGAAAATGGATTTGACAACATAACATCTCATGTATAAACTTTTTATAATATTAATTATAGAGCTTTGGAAATTATTTTTCAATAATATGAACAAGGGAAATTAGTCATAATGTCACTATACTTTTTCTAGATAATTTATAAGGTGGTGGTTGGCAATTAAATTGGGATGTTAGCAACTAGTAACACATGAAATAGAAACAAAAACCCTAGGCCCATTTATATTCACCAAATTTAAAGACATTCCAATGAAAAAAAATCTAAAATTATATATAAATAATTAAAAAATAAGCCAAATATTATTTTTTTTAATAAAATAAGTTTCTTAAAAATGAAAAAGTGTAAAACGAGTTTCTTATTATTTCCTTCTCACCCCCATCCTTTGACCATCCCACCCCTTGTCACCTCCAAATTCTCAGTGTCCGCTCCATTCATATGCATTATATCAAAAATAATCATTAGCAATAATTAATTATCGAGAATAACTTTATTATTGCTAAATACATTTTTTAGAGGTAACTAACACTTTTTGTAAATGTTTCTAGCGATTTTAGATCGATCTGATAATAATTAACTAATGTCGATAAAAACTTTAACATACTCTTTGCTGTTTTTCACATAGTAATATTCTTATAAATGTACTAGACACACACAAAAAAAAAGTGAATAACAACTTCACTTATTTTTCATTAATTATTTATTTATTTTCATACCCTAAATCCTAAAATGAACAAGTTATATATTGGAATTAGTGAGGGGCCCTTAGTATCAATTTAAGCAAAATCTTGTAAAGTGTCACACATTTTCCATGAAAGTGACCATGGCATGTCTTCAAGGGACCACTTTCTTGTTTATAGGATCACAACAACTATACTATATTATATTTATTTTGTACCACCAAATCAATATTTATATCAATTTTCTAATATCCAATCACAATATACATAGATAATAATATTAATATATAGGCTTCAACTTTATAAGTTAATTTGAAATTTAAGATAGAGTCTAAGAGTTTCACTTGTTCATAATATATATATATATATATATATATATATATATATATATATATATATATATATATATATATATTTATATATATTTTATAGTAAAGTTTGTTTGTGTTAGAATCGAATTTACACACACTTGATGAATGAAGAATACAAGAATTTGAGAGAGAGAAAGAGATGAGAGATCTAGAGAGAGAAAGAGAGAAATCAATATTTTGTGATAATACCCCGTGAGTAAACTTCCACGACAGTGGAGTATATTCATTAATTATTCAGAGTATTTTTTGTCACAGAGAATAAATGGAAAATAAATAGTACAACCTAAATATTATAAGGATCCATAACCTAACCGTTTGAGCTCTAGATATTTAGATCGAGAGTATAACAGAGATGATATAATTAATTTTCATTATGTGAGTAATAAAATCTAAGAATAATTAAGTTTAATTGACTGATGACCTATCCCATGTACTGAAAATTCATAAGTTGATTAATAAGTTGATAATGACAGCCCTCACTATCTATTATTTGACCAATAATAACCAGCCATCACATAAATGGATAAAATTTATTTATAACCATGTAATTTTTACCAGTATTTCTATGTTTTTATTTTTTATTTAGTGTTCAATATATACGGTGGTTTGTTTAATTTAAATTTAAGGCTCACGACTTATTTGCATGATTGTTATCAAGGCGGAGTAAAAATTCCGGGTAGGGGCACAAATTCGATTGAACTCGATAATTATTTAATTAATTAGTATATTTGTATTAAGAAATTTATTTAATATGTACAAAAATCAAATCTCAAATCCAATAATTAACACTTGAAATCATTATTATAAAGTTTAGAGTTCATAAGGTTAAGAATTTGTTGTTGTCTATGTGTTGTTAGTTTAAATGTAATATTTATTACTTAAATTTCATCCTATCGTATAGTTAAAATTCAGCGTCATATAATGATAAAAAGTTTAATTTTATGTAACAATCAATTTGTATGATTACGTCGTTTTACCTCGTTTTATACTTACTTTTATATATATATATATATATATAGTCTTTTTGGTATCTACCTTTTTCTTAAATATAACCTTCAAATTGTTGATATGTGACAAACTAACGTTATATATGTAACAATGAAAATAATAAAACCTATCTATAATAGTGCATTTCATCACAATAATTTAGTACAAATATAAAATAATACGTAACAATTATCTAAACAAAGTGGAGCGCTAGACTGTATCTTTCACACCAAAGTATAAAATTGAAATTTTAAATTATGGATAAAGAATCTTATTATTAATATAGACAGGAATGCAATTCTACAAACTTTTCTCCAATATTAATTAAGGTAAATTTTGGCAGGTTAATGATGATTTATTAATTATTTATTATAAGTTACGTTTTTGTGCATTAATTTGGAGAACGACCGTTACCAAATATAAGTGATTTATGGCCACCTTTAATAAAGTAGTAATTACATAGTTTTTTTTTAGTTTTTTTGGGGTCACAAAATAGCCCTCTAGTGACATTATTGTACATCCATAAAAGGTCCTATAAATTAAATATGGTTAGTAGGGGTATTAATTTTGAATAAAATGAAAATATAAAATCTACAAACTTATTTTCCAAAAAAGTTTATCTCCAAACTTCAATGGATTAAATGAGTCATTTGTTAAATCGAAGGTTAAAATAGGCATAGCATTAAACAACTTAACTATCCAAAGATTGACTAAAAATTAAGCTAATTAAACTCCTAATTAAATTCAAAATCATGTGAGATTTTTATGTTAATGTGTAGCACACGCAATGAGGCCTTTTTTTTAGCCGTTTAAATTTAAAGTTACATTTAAGATAATATTATTTTAGAAAATTAAACAAACAAATTTCTCAATGTGATATCACCGGTCTAAAAGTTTATTTGAATGAGATTTAATAATGAATAAAGTGGGAGAAAAATTATAAAGTACCAAAGTCAAGTTTCATTAATTTAAAATAAAAAAATATTAAGTAATTTCTTTTCATAGGTTTAAATTTAAATAAATTGATTTACTTGATCAGGACTTATATTAATGGAAGGTAGCTGGTAAGAAATTAAATAATTTGAGTTACCTGATATATGTAAATGAAATTACAAATTAAATATTTGGAATTATTTGGTACTTGCTTTGATGTAGGGTAGAAGAAAATATAATAGATATTTGCGGTATAGTGATCAATGAAACCATAGAAAAATTATAAAGTCGATTCAAGTTCCAACAGAACAGAAAAAAATATTGGTCCCTTGTTCTCAAAATAATTGTTGTTTTATCTCATTTATTTGGGATATTTTTCAATTTTTTAAAAACTAAAGTAACACTTATTTTGAAACAAAGAAATTAAGTATAAAAAAAATATTTGCCTAAACTTTACTACACAATCTCTTTATATATATAATAAATAGTCGAGGGATGTAGGGGCCGAGCTATCCTTGTTCAATAGGTGTCAAGTGATATCCCTTTGTTAGAAAATTACATTATATATAAAAATCAAATTTAACCTAATAAATATATATATATCATCTCTTAGTACAAGTTGAAGATTTAATCCAATAATTAAAAAGTTGTAAAAATTTCTTAAAAATCATATATCATAATTTTACTAAAACACCAAATAAATGACTCTACGATCAGAATGATATATATAAACAAACACTCAAATTTAGATCATAAATATGAATTCTATATTGGGAAGTACATGCAATGAAATGTTGGGGGGTATTTTAAACTAATTAGGATAATGTTTGCTAGAAATGAGTGACAAAAGGAAAAGGGCATGTGAGACTTCTATTTATGTGTGAAAATTCCAAGAGCCATCAAGTAACATCAAATATTAATGAAATAGGAATAAAATAAAAAGTATATTTTATAACCAAAAAAAAAAAAAAACAGTGGAGAATGAGGTCAGAAATGTACATCTCATGGACTATAACTTTTCAATATCAAAATCAAATTAAATTATATTTTCTAAGCTCAACTTAATCAAGTAGCAACATTATTGATATTTTTATGTAATTATTTTAGATAGATAGATTTAGGAGGAAGTCAATATATATCAACTTAATTTTTAAACATAATTTGAGAGGATTACTTTCTTTGGTGGAATAATTACATTATATATATATATATATATATATATATATATATATATATATATATATATATATATATATATATATAAAAAGTTGAATTTACTTTTATATTTATTTATCAAGTGTTAAATTTTCTTGACTTTTTTTAAAATATGTTTTTCTTTATATTTTTTTTTAATTATTTTGATAATTTTTTAAACTCGATCATTGATATAAAACCCTTTTTTCTCGTAAATATCATAAATAGTTTAATTTGAGCTGGAATAACATATTTGTGTAGCTTGTTTAAATCTAGTAAAAATGACCTTTTAAACTTCATTAATACATAAATGGACTCATAGGTACAAATAATCTCGTATGATTACTTATCAATGAAATAAAAGAAAATAATCTTTTAGAAATTTTCTTAAGTATAAAAAATAAAGATTCATTAATTAGTTAGACGTTTCACTTTTAAAATTTTAATTATGAAAAAATTCTTGATATAAAGTACTTTTCTTGAATGAGTTTTATCCTATTTAAATTTAAATTTTACAAACTCTAATGCAGATATCAAATTTACAAATATTAATAAACATAAAAATAAATTAAAAAATCAAATCTAGCAACTTGTAATTCAAATTTTTTTTATTGCATTCGATTCGATTCAATTAGAAGAAAAAATTAAATACTCACTTAAAAGTAAAAGTTTTCGATATGAACTATCTGGTAAAGTTTTCATTTCTATTTTTAAAATAAATATTTTATGATTTTTTTTCTTTTGTTGATTTCTTTATTAATTAGTTGTGATATTGGTGAGACACTCAGAAGTGTCACATTCAGTGAACTGTATAAATTATTGAAATACCATTTGATATTTTTAGCGATCAAATACATTATAAGAAGGTTCAAATTATTTTACATCTTAAAAAATAAATATTTAACGATCTTTAAATTACGAAGAAATTTTAAGCATAGATAAAATTTATTTGATAAAAGAAAATAATAAAATTTAAATGAAAAAATCAACTTGGAGTGTGACCACTGACTACCAATCTTTAGGTAGGTATAAATTCTGTAACACACTGCTAAAAAGGAAGGGTAACTTTGGCATGTACACTTTTCTTTCATCAAACTGTATCCTACCAACTTTATATCTTTTTCATTATTGTGGAATATATATAATTTGATATAAATATCGAGTAAAGAAATTGTTTCGTTATTATTGTAATAAAAAGGAAAAAATAGAATGAATAATTGTTTGATGCGTTGCATGAATAAAATTTTATATTGATAGCTAGAAAAAAAGGTCAAATAAAAGGTGTAAGGAATTCTAAGTAGTGTAAGATATTTTTAAGAAAATCATATAGGTTTGATCTAAAACGAAGAATATTAGAACAACAATTAATACTAGGGTCAATGAATCATCAAGATAAGAATTATGGATAAATTTTAGGAATTACATAGTTTTAATACTCCCTCCGTCCAGAAATGTTTGTCATGTTGCACTTATCGAAAGTTAATTTGAGTTATTTTTAAAAGTAAATTAGATCACATTAATTCGATATTTTAAACAAAAAAATTAGATATTCTAAAACTTATATGAAAAGTACTATAAATTACAATTTTTTCATAATAATATGATTAGTCAAAAATTTTATAGTTTGACTCTAAAAATAGAAATCATGACAAACAATAACGGACGGAGAGAGTATGAAAATACAATCTATCCCTCTCTAGTTTGTATTTATATTAATTCCTTAAAAAGTAAACAAATTGAATACATTATATGTAGCTCGGATACATTAGAATGTATCTGAATACATTATAACATAATCTGGGCACATAATATGTAGCTCTTATAAATTAAAAGTTAGTTAAAATGCATTATAAAATAAATCGGATACATAATATATAGCTCTGATACATTAATATATAATTCGAATACATTAAACAAATATTTCAAAAGTTTTTTAAAAATAAAAAGAAATATTAAAAATAAGAGAAATATGAGATGTGTATTTCAGTAATTTTTCTGTTATAACTATCTTTACTCTTAGGTTAAAAATAAATATACCAAAGAAATTTTTTTCGTATGAATTATGAGCTATGATTATTATAAATATTCGAATAATACGAGTAACACGAAATAAATATTTCATATTATCCCATGAATATTATCTTAGTGATGGGCACGTGGATCGAAACTTGATAAATATAGTATAGAGTTGCTCTTAACTGTTTGAGGGGTTTTGAAAAAAATTGTACAAATTTGATTTAAAATATTCAACCACTCTAATTATTTAATCTTCATCTTTTAGTTTAGGTCAAAAGTCACCATCTAAGATTTTAGTTATTTAGAGAAAACTTTAATAAACACCAACTAAACAAAGAGTAAATAAAAAATTAATAAAATAATCATTATTATAATGAGATCAAGTAAGAATTTAAATATTCAATTATAGTAAAAGCCAACGCACACTAATTCGATTCTCAACTTGACTTTATATAAAAAAAAAAAGTTAAGGCTGTTGGTCTGTTTTAGCTAAGTAAATTAATTCTTCAATGTAATCCACAACTAATTAGGATTTCATTAAAATAAAGTTCAAGATAATTAATTTACAATATTATTTAATTGAAATTATAGAGTGATAAAATATATTCTTACTAAATCCATGTTGCATATTCTATACCACATGTCCAAAAAAAAACACAAAAGTTTATGTTGGTAAATAGCTCAACGTCAATTAAAAATTTAACTGCACCAGTGTTTACATTGAGTCTATTATTTGAAATAAACATTCGATACAGATAAATTTTACCATAAAATATCTTTATATTTTAAAATTGAAATTTATAATAGCACTATTAATTTAAAAACTAAAACATACAAAATTGTTGCTCCCTCCGTTTAATTTGATTTTTCTGATTTTAATTTGATCAGAATTTAAGGAAAAAAATTTGAATCTTATGATTTCCCCTAAGAGAATTGCGGTATAGAAGAGTCCTGTGGATCACTTTAAAGTACCATTTCAATCGAATGATAGATAGAAAATTCACGTCTTAAATCGTCATATACGAAATATCATAAGTGACAGAGTGACATAATTATCACAATTTACTAAGATTCAGTCATTAATTCCTCTGATTCATCCAAAAAGTTCAACATCAGAATATCATTTAATTTGTGATTTTAAACTTATCAGACGAAAAAAATTATAATTTAGATTTTACTTGACAAAATAACAACCTCATACTATGAACTTAAATTCAAATTTTTTGACTCAAAATAAAAAAATATTTATTTCACCCTAATTTTCAGCAGCGTTGAAATAAGTGTTTCCATTGGTGTTATTACAACTTTTATTTCATCAAATTATTTTATGTCAAATAATTCTTAAAACTTATGTTTATTTTTATTTTATCAAAAAGCCCTTTTGTTATTTTTTTTAAGTCCTTTTGATGCAACAAAAATACCATGTTGGTACTTTAAAAATCTAAATGGTATTTTGTACGGTACTTCTTTCTATTTTTTTATTTAACAGTACAGTACTGTATCCACCAATCAGACAAAATCAGAAGCACAAAATAAAAATAAAAATAAAAATAAAAATTCCCCTTTTTTTGGTAAATAAACCTAAATTCCGAGGGCTTTTTTAGCAAAAATCACCAAGTCCTAGAAGAAATAAAAATAAAAATATTCTTATTTAAAACTCATAATGTTAGTGGGTCCCATTTTTGTCTGATTTTCTTAGTACTCTGTTGCAATACTGAATTAAGTGATCTATCTAGATAATTGAAACATCACTTAAAATGGCAAAAAATAAAAAAAATTAAGCCTCATTAACATATATCTTATAATTATTACTCCACGTCCTATTTTATATGAGATAGTTTGATTTTATATAAAAAAAATTTAAAAAAATAAAATTTTTTAAAATTTGTGATTAAAGATAAATGATAAAAATTTGTGTGACTATAAGTTATTTCATTAAGAATAAAATATGCAATTTAAAGTTATATTATTACCTAATATAAAAATGTGTTATTCTTTTTTGAATTATAAAAAAAAAAAATAAGTCACATAAATTTAAATAGAGGGAGTAATTTATAAAGAACTCATAAATAGATCTCTAAACTTATCGGGTTTTTCTTTTAGGTACCTCAACTACGTCATTTTCCTATTGAATCATTGAACCACCCATAATTTGTTCCTTTTAAACACCATTGGTTGATTTTGATCGATTTTTCTATTGTAAATGCCTTCAATTGTGTTTGTACTGTAATGATTTTGATTGAAGAAATAAAGACAAACTGTGTGTAGTCTCGTTTGTTTCCTAATGTGTTCAAATAACTTGAAGTAAAACACAATTATTTTCGAACATTTTGCACCATCAATTGGAGTAATGAGTTCTGGATGAACATATTTATCCTCTGTTAATACCTCTTGTAAAATATGGTTCCGCATCAGCCAATGGTGTTTAAAGAAATAAATTATGGGTAGTTTAATGATTCAATAAGAAAATAACATAATTGAGATACTTAAAGAGGAAAAAACCAACAAATTTAGAGATATATTTATGTATTTGGCCAAATACTTACTATTCTTCTAAAATTTTGATTATTAACTAGCTTGGAAGATTAATCAAGTTGGCTGTTTATATTATTTACGAGTTAGGTGAAGCTTAATTAATAATGGTAAGCTTGAATCAAATTTTTTTTTAATAAGGGAGTAATTTGGACCCTATTTTAATGGGGCCATATGAGTGTATGTTTGGATTAGTCGAAGCTTATAAAGTATGAAACATCGACAAGCCTAAAAAATCTTATATTCAACTTTAAAATAAATTCATGATATAAAGTAATTTTATACATCAATAAGCCTTATATAACATGAACATATATATCAATCCAATCCAAAAAGATATCGTACACCAAATAAAAAACTCAAAAGAAACTATTGTTTAGCAATTTTCTTATAACATGTTTGAGTAAGCCTTAAATTTATAACATAAATTACAACATTAAATTTGTTCTAGCAATTAAACTAGAGTTAACTAGCACATAATTACAACATAGATGCATAATTAGAAAGTTCATAATTTTAAGTAAGTGTAACGTACAAATTTTTAAATGCAAAATATCCTATAAATTCTAAGTATTAATAATTATGTACAATATTAAAACAGTAACTTGTATTAAATCCATTCAATTCTTACAAAGTTACAAAATAATACATACCATTATCTATAGTCTATCAAAAATCTCGAATTTAATTTTTAAAAGTAAAATAAATCTTGTTAAAGAGCATGCCAATTATTAGTTAATAACATGACGATTTTTCGCTGTTGAACAAGTTTTACACGATATATATCTAAATCAATTAAAATTTCAATATAAAAGTTGAACATCAAATAAGTTCACTGTAACTTAAACTAATATTAGTGTTAACTCTTACTCAAATTTACATGTAAATACCACATATCGGATAAAAGTTAAGAAAGAATAAATAATAAAGATAGAAGAAAGACATAAAAAGAATATTTATTTTACAGAATTCGACTACCACAAGTAACGTGTAACGGTGAGAACTTAAAAAAGAAAAACACTTTATAGAAATATTCTATTGCAATGTATAAGGAATAATTAAATTCCCATTGAACAAAAAAGGCACTCAAAAATCAAACTTGAAAAAACATGTGTCCAATATATTACTTTTTTTTTTCTTTTTTTAATTATCATTGATGCTATCAGTCACCTTTTCCTCAAAGATTCAAAATATTTTTGTGTTATTTTTAATTTTTTAAATATTAAAAATTAATTTAATGACATATTTATATATTATGCTTTTAATATAAAGCGCGGAGAGAGAGAAAGGGGAGTGTGTGTTTATAAAATTAAAAAGCAAGGAAGGTGGAGAGAATCTAGATAATGACCCATTTTTTTTATTTCCTTAAAAACATTCACATATTTTATTTATTTATAACGAAAATAAGGAAATCATTAAAAATTAAAGATAGAGAAAAAGGAGTATTCTACTCGAATAACTCATTTCTATGATAAGTTTAATTTTAATTTATATATCCTTTTATTTATTTCTTATCCTACTGTTAAAAAAACAACTCATTTAAAATTATAATTATTTAGAAAATCAAAATATCATTAATTATTAGTTTTCAATTTGTTCCTTATTCATTATGGAAAAAAGATTAATACGGATCAAAAAGAGAATAGTAATAATTTGAGATAAAATAATAAAATAAGAATAATTAATTAATTACCTTTTTAATCAAGATTTGCATCAGACCGGAAAGAGTAATGATTCACTTTTTCTAAAACTTAGTTTCAACCGATAAATAAGCACTTCACTATTGCATATCTAAACACCTCAATTTGCTCAACTGTTAACTAAACACTTCTACATGTTCTTATGATATCTTGTGAGCGTTGATGCTGACACTATATTAATATTCATTAGTAACAACAATTAATTAACAGTAATAGCTTAATTGATATTAAATATGTATTTTTAGCGGCAATTAACACTATTTGCCTATGTTCCAAAAATCACTAGTGACATTAAATCTAATGTCAACTAATTAATACAGATAAATAATTTAACATTTTTTGTTAATATATATATATTTGTTGTCGTTAAAAGATACTTTTATTATTGTGTGATGTAATACTTAACATTTGTAAGTGTCTAACTAGAGTGTACTCAAATAACATAATGAACTGATCGAAATGCCTAAACGTACATATTCAACTCAAATGTAACATATTTATTTGTCGATATATATGTTATAGAGAGATTTAACGGTAATATATATAAATAAGAAAAGAGAAAAAGAAGCATAGGAATAAAAAAGAGACCGGATGTTGACAAATTTCATGTCACTGTTGTTATAGAAGCCTCGTTTGTTTGTGTCAAGATTTTCTTATCTGAGATTTCTCTTTCTCTAACTTTCTTATTATTTTTACAAAAATATAAAATAAAATATATAGTACTATTATTACACAACACATAAACCTTTGAAGTCTCATACAACTTCTGTCTCTTTTTCTCTCTCTACTTCTTGATTTTCCCTTCTCTCTCTAAAAAAAAAATAAAGTTTTTTTGTTTCTGAGAACTTGTGGCCCCAGCAGATTGAAATCTACAATCTTTTTTTTTTTCAGTTTTATGAGGATCTGAGCTTCTTCAATGGTATTATCAAACTACCCTCTTTGTTCTTTTTTTAATTATTTATGTTCGAATTTATATGACTTATATTTTTTTTATTTTATTTTAGACCGTGTTTAGAAAAAAATGATATATTTTTATATTTAGTTGGGATAAAGGGTGTACTTATTATTATACTATTTATTACTTTGTCCTCTTTTGTTCCTCTGCTTCTTATTTTTGGGGTCACTCAATTCTTCATGATTCTTGAATTTGTTGAATTGCTGCTAGTGTTGTTCATTGTTCAATCCATTTAAAGGGGGGTTGAGAAAAAGTGTTTCCAAGATGTGGGGTTGAGGTAAACTCTTGTATATTTTACTTTTTTTTTTTTTTTAGATTTATTCTTATTTGACTTTGAAAATCCAAGAACAGAATATTTCTATTTATTTATTTATTTATTTTTGGCTTTGTTTAGCAAAATTTGGATTCTATGGGTAATTGTGTTTATACATTTTCTTATGGTATTTATTGTGTATTGAATTTTACTTTTGATCTTCTCTATTTGGGATCTTTTTTCTACTTCATTTACTCTAGTAAGTGAAAAAGATGGGAACTTTGTTGCTTATAAAGTGATTTGTTTTGGGCAAAGGTTTGAACTTTCAATTGCATGAGTAAAGATTGACCTATACTAGTTATTATAATCCAATTTAGGTGCTATTACAAGATTGGTTGTTTGTGTTTGTTAGTATATTATGATAACTAGAGACTGGGGGGATTTTCGTGCTGCTTAGAGGTGAATTTCTAGATTAATTGCAATCATGATTATTGTCCGTTGTCTTGTTTGCTTCCTCTTGTATCCTTGTGCATTATATTGTGGTTTTAGTTGATGATAGACCAGACAAGTTGGTTCCTCGATACTGTATGTTATAAGGAGCAATTAGTTTTTAAGTTTTGAAACGGTGCGTGTGAACACAACTTTAACAAAACAGTAATTGAAAATGTCCATGGAACTATCGTGTGTTGTTGAAAGTGTGCTCTGGGAGAAATTAGGATTTTTGTGATGCTTACGGACGAATTTCTAGATTAATTGCAATCTCGATCACTGTCTGTTGTCTTGTTTGTTTCCTCTTGTGTCATTGGCCACAGCATTGTGGTTCTAACTAATGATGGACAAGACGAGTTGGTTTCTCATTTTCCTATGCTATAGGGAGAAATTAATTTGAAGTCTTGAAACCGGTGCGTGTGAACGCAACTTTAACAAAACAGTAATTGAAATGTCCACAAAAGTCTTATGTGTTGTTGCAAGTGCTCTGGGAGACAAAAAAGTTAGGATGTTTTCCACATGTTGTTCGTATGATTCGTGCGGAGTGTGTGCAGTACTTAGGCTGCTTTGGTGCAATTTGTCATCATGATGGCGAGGTTTCTTAGAATATTTTTAAACAGATATATTTGGGATTGTTTTACTTGGTAGAAACACGTTTATCTTTTCGATGCTGACTACATGTTTCCGTATCCACGAATTTTCGCACGTTAAGCTTAGGAAAGAGTACAAAAGAGAAGTCCGCACGTTCACAAGTTGCGTGCATAGTCTTCTACTCCTGGAGATAATCGTGTATGTGGTCATTAATTTGTTATCTATACAACCAATTACATAGAAATGTTAGCAAAACATTAATTGCTGATTTATGTAAAGGAAAAGTCATCAGAGTTAAGCTTTTGAAAATATAATTGAAGCAGGATAGTTTTTTCCATTTCCTTTTTGGTTAAAAAAGCCCCCGAAAGAGTCTTCTACAGGACATATTACGTAATTGGAGAGTTTTGGATTTTGGTGCTCCTTAGAGACAAATTTCCAAACTAATTGCGATCTTGACCGGTGTCCGTTGTCTTGTTTGTTTCCTCTTGTATCCTTGGACACTATATTGTGGTTCAAATTAATGACGGACAAGACCAGTTGGTTCCTTGTTACTGAATGCTATTATAGGGAGCAATTAGTTTTAAGTCTTGAAACTGGTGTGTGAACATAGCTTTAACAATGAGTAATTGGAAAACTATGTGCAAGTCTCATATATTGGATTTTCTAAGTTTTCTCTCGGAGATAAAAAAACTAGGACTTTTTGTCCTTGTTGCTAATGAGTATCGTGCAGAATGCGTGCAATAATTGAGCTGCTTGCGTGCAATATTTGTGTTGCTTTTGTGCAATTTGTCCTTTGCGTGCAACAATTGTGTTTCTTTTGTGCAATTTGTCCTTTGAAAATCATAAAGGCGAGGTTTCTAAGAATATTTTTGGCAGGTTTATTGGGAATTATTTACTTGGTAGAAACACATACATTTATCTTTCGATGCAGACTACATGCTCCAATATCCAAGAGTTGTCCCATTTTGAACTCGACGCAACAGAAGTACATTAACTAATTAATCAAGAAAGGAATAGTTCATTAACTATCATTTTCCATTGTGATATATCTCTAAAGGTTGTTGTCATGTATGGGGACTTTAAATAGAGAAAGTTATCTTACATTTTGTGAGTCCATTTCTCCGTTTTCCTCTAAAATTCTTCAACGAGTTCTGATGTTCTTATATCTGTTTTAGGGTATAACCATGGGCCTGTCAATGAAGATATCCTCTAGTTGACAAAAATAATGTGTCTTTTAAGGAAATTAGTGGTTCTCTAAAATTAGAAAATCTCTAATTCTCATACTTAACCCCTACACGAACATACAAGTCTCAACGCATAACTAAAAGACTCTTGAGGAACACTGAACTTTATGCAAGTGTAACAACAACTTAGTCTTAAATCTCTACTCGTGCTATCGATTATCGAACCTGTTGTGTTTACTTTATTAGCTAACTCTGCAATCATTTCAAGATATAGTATGTCTATTGATACAATTTTCTTTAGGTTATTTAGATCCAAGTCCTTTATTTATTTTCAACCATCATGGTGTTGCACCTGTAAACCAGCGGGATGGAGGTTTACGTAATCGTCTTAGGCTAGTTCCCTCAATTTATTATCTTTGTGTGCTACAGAACATCTTTTTCTGAAGTCATTCTGTTAAATTTGACTTTCAGTTTGTTAGTATCTTTGTATGGCGCTCCCATAGAACTCCGCCATTGCACCGCTATTTTAATAACTATGTATGTTTTCATGTATCATGTTATTCTCCTTTTCCTTGGATAAAAAATTGTCTTTCAATGCTTCTGGAATTAGATATTTGAGTTATCTGCATTAGATACCTTTATTTTGCTAAACGTATGAGGATATGTTGGTCCTCTCAAAATAGATGTGCTGCCTACAGGAATTTGAAAAGCCGTTGGTGTTTGCTGTAATGTGTTGGGATCATATGTTCGTAAATATATGCGTAGGTTCTGAATATCTCATCTTCTAAGAACAGTTTCGAAGTGTATTCAGAATAAACTGTTTGGTTTTAATTAAATTGTTTGATGCCCATCTTGGCAGGAATGGGAACACAAGTGCACTATAAAGGATTCTTACCAAGCTATTACTCTATGAGAGACCTTAATGAGGATGCTAACAGCAGCAGTTGGCCCCTATGTTATGGAGATAAGACCTTAACAAACGGGCAATATTGTAATGGTTTCACGTCTAGGACTGTAACTGACGCATATCCAGGGTATGATAAGGACATTCTAAAGCAGAAAATGATTGAACACGAGGCCATATTCAGGAATCAGGTAATGCTTCCCTTTTGCTCTCTTTTCTTCTCGAGAAGTTAGTTGGAAATTTTGGTTTTCAGTACGGTATGGTTCTACATATCCTAATGTCGTAGTCTCTTGGACTGTCCTGCTTCAAAATATCTTCATCTGCCATGTATTCCTTTTTTTGCCTCATGTCAACGGCGTTATGAATATACTTAATGCAATGGTTTGCTTGTAGGTGGTGGAACTTCATCGCCTTTACAGAACTCAAAGGGACATGATGGACGATTTCAAAAGGAAGGAAATGCATAAATATCGTTCATCAATGGAGCCATCATGTTCATCCACTCACCTAGGATCTCAAGTACCATCTGAGGATGTTCGGAAATGGCACATCGCGAACTTTCCATTGGAAAATTCTAGCTATACTAGACCATCTACATCTGGTACTGAAATTGTTAATTCTCCCTTTAGTTCTTCAAAAGGAGATTGTGTACAGCCTGGTCGAGTTCAAATGCAAAATGATTATTCTTCGAAAGCATGTGATGTTTTGGAGGCTAGGCCTTCAAAGGTCCGGAAAAAGTCGTTTGATCTTCACCTTCCTGCCGGTGATTACTTAGATACAGAAGAAGGTGGGCAGTTGCGAGATAATGCAGGATCTTTACATCCTAGTTATCCTGCTAATGGAGATTATGTAGTTACTCAAGAGAGTGGAACAAAATTGTTTCTTGGTGGTGGTGCAAAGGGTGATAGCCGAAAAGATGCTTCAACATCCAATTCGTGTTTGAGAAGCTCAATTGGGTTGGCTGACCTAAATGAACCAGCGCAGCTTGATGATGCAACCGATCCTGTTGAATTTCTTGGTTATGGTAATAATCATAAAGAGACTAGAAGCATAAATCCTTCTGCAAAATCAAATTCACCATTTGTGGCTTTGCCTTGGAATTCCAGTTGTGTAAGCCCAAATGAGTCTTTAAGTAACCTATACGATCGCAGTAGAGGCAAAGAGAGGGATTGGTTGACTTCGGTACATGAAACAGGTGACAGTTCCTTCCGAAATTTCTCTATATTACTCATGTTTGAAAGCTTCCGGAATTTTTTGTACCAATCTTTCAGTTGCTTCAATCTGCAGGTAACATCAAAGGTAGCTCAGCTTCATTACCTAGAGGTCTTGAAGACGACAAGATAGCTGCAGCTTCCCGTCAAGCACCAGTAATGATTAACAAAGCCTATCAAGCTCCGAGCCCTCATGTAGTTCACCATATTAAGGATGGTATTTGGAAAGATAGAACAGGACATAGTTTAGATATGTCTCACAGAAATGGTGAGCAGTCTAATTATACTCAAGTGGGACCATTTGTTACTTCCAAGATGGCTAGTCCATATCCATATGCAAGTTCCTCCGAATTTAGCAGTTCGTGGCCGCACTCTGTCTCTTCTTGGGAGAAGCCAAATGGTAGCTTTGCTCAGAGGTTATCCTCGTTGCATACAAACTCAGTTTTCAACTCATCTGCAGCAGTTGGTAAGGGTTCACAGTCATCTCAGAGCCAAATTGGGGACTATTGGCATGCTAATGGTGGCAGTTCTAGGTTGCGTCCTGGATGTGCCGGTGAGATACCCATCCGGAGTGGTTTCTACCGTGGGTCCTCATCTGGGACAAAAGAATCACCAATTCACATCCCATCAGGTGCTTTTGACTCTTTGAGCTACATTAAGGGGGGCCGTTTTACATCTGAACGTTCCTCTAATAATGCATGTGAGAATTTTCTTATTAGCTCTAACAATATGGATGTGAAATCTGCGAAGGGCTTCAACTTAAATGTTCTAGCAACAAGTGCACTCAGCGAGGAACCTCCCAGGCGAGATGTTGAGTATGGTAATGAAAAAAGAGAGCATCAAGACCCTGTGACAGTGTTGCCATGGCTTAAAGGTAAAGCAAATGGTAACAATGAGGGCATCAATGCTAGGTTAGGTGGAACTTCAGCAAATTCTGGCTTTGTCCAGGCTTACTCAAGCCCTCCTTTTTGTCAGAGTGATTCATCAGCTTTTGAACATCACCGTATGAGGACCACAAAAGAAGTGGGCGAAACGGGACATGTAAGAAAAATACTTGGTGTTCCGATCCTCGATATTCCCGTTAGTTCCAGAAACGAGTCGTCGTCATCACTTGTTTTTCCTTCTGCTAATCTTCGTTCTTCTCCTGAGAGAAAGACTATCAAACAAGAGAGGAGGACTATGGTGATCGACATTAACGTGGCTTGTGACCTTTCTATGCTTGAGCCCGAGGAACCTGTTGTTATAGAACAAATTTCTACTAAGAAAGTGACGGAGACAAAAGCTATGAACATCAGGAATCACTTTGATTTGAACTCATGTATTACCGAGGATGAAGAAGAACCAGTTTCTGCTGTAACCGGCAAGGCCAGTGCGAAAACTATTCTGGATATAGATCTCGAAGCCCCTGTACTTTTGGACATTGAACAAGATGATTTGCCTGGAGAAGACAATGGGAAGAAACACGAGGCATCTTTGCAGCACACACAGGAGGAACTACTCAAGACTGCAGCAGAAGCAATAGTTGCCATCTCATCATTCACTCATTGCACTGCAATAGAGGAATTGCAAAGTGATCCGTCTGATGATCCTCTGGAATCTCTTCGATGGTTTGTTGACGTGGTCTCTTCTTGTGCAGCGGAGCTTGATAGTACTCCATCTGCTAAAGAAATTACAGGCAAGAACAACAACATGATGGTTGCACATAAGGAAATAGATTACTTTGAAGCTATGACATTGCAACTAGCAGAGACCAAGGAGGAAGATTACATGCCCAAGCCATTTGTTCCTGAAATCCAAACAATGGAAGATGCAGGAGCAGCCAGTTCACTACCAAATCGACCACGAAGAGGGAATCCAAGGAGGGGAAGACAACGGAGGGACTTCCAAAGGGATGTCCTTCCCGGTCTAGCTTCATTGTCAAGGCATGAGGTGACTGAAGACATTCAGATATTCGGAGGGTTGATGAGAGCAACAGGCCATACTTGGAACTCCAGTTTGACAAGAAGGAACGGGACAAGAAATGGAGGTGCAAGGGGAAGAAGGAAAAAAGTCGTGGACACCAGTACCCCGGTATTGGCCACAACTACAACAACCTCTCCACTAATTTACCAACTTAACAACATTGAAGCCAGTTTGGAAGATAACAAAAGCTTAACAGGGTGGGGAAAGACACCTAGACGCCCTCGGAGACAAAGATGCCCTGCAGGCAATCCTCCTCCTGTCCTGTTAACTTGAAAACACAGGGCAAATAACTCTGTAATTTCATCCATTCATCATTTATAGAGATGACATTAACCGATTCGCGTTCATTTTATGAATTTCAGGAGTGAATTTTTTAGCTACATGGAGATTGTCATTGTACATGTTTTTTGTGTTTTGCAGGAATTGTTTCTGAGAATGAAATGATGGAAAATCCTTAGGCATCTATTATATCCCTCATGAGTTTGTGTTACTCTAATGTCTATGACGTAACCTCGTCTTTGTAGGAAAGTTACATTGTATATACAGGATCTAATCTCTATGATATATTCTCGTCTTCGTAGGAAAGTTATATGGTATAGACAAGATCTAATCTCTATGATGTAACCTCGTCTTTGTAGGATAGTTACATTGTATATACTGGATCTAATCTTTATGATGTAATCTCGTCTTCATAGAAAAGTTACATTGTATATACAAGATCTAATCTCTATGATGTAACCTCGTCTTGAAAGTTACATTGTATATACTGGATCGACCTTTTGATTTATATGTATATACTTATGCTTATGAATATTTTATTAGACTAAATAAAAGAACTATAGGAGAAAGACATAATAAAGACCATACAACAATCATTTAACTAGTACAAGTAAAGTTTATAAAGGAAATATTCTATTACAAATATATAAGGAATAAAAGAAATTCCTATTGAACAAAAATAAAGGCACTCAAAATTCAAAAGAAAACTTAAAAAAACACGTGTGCATTTTTTTTTAAAAAAATATTTTATTAAAGCTATTAGTCACTTTTTTTTCTTAAAGATTCAAATTATTTCTTTTAAATAGTTTTTTTTGACAATTAAAAGACATATTTTTATATTATATCTATAGTATAATGTGACAAGGAAAGAGAGAAGAGAAGGGAGTTATCAGTTTTCTTTTATTTTTATTATTACTTCAATATCTGTACTAAAAGCAAGGAAGGTGGAGAGAATCTAGAAAATGTCCATTTCTTTTTTTTATTTCCTAAAAAACACACATATTTTATTTATTCATAATGACAATAATTATGGAAACAAATTAATATGATAAATAAAGAAGACTAATCAATTGAGATACATAACAAAAAAAGGATAATTTAGTTAATTACTTACTTTTTAGTTCAAATTAACTTTTTTACTTTCATATCTATACCCTCAATTTAATTTAAATCAGTAACTAATAATTTAAGTATTTTAATTTATCTTTATCTTGTATTTTATAAAAGTTTGATATCGACTTATACATATTATATATATCTAGATTTTTGATAGTTATTTTATAAGTTTGAATGTTTTTAACAAATTGTTTAGACGTATATATTTATAAGTCAAGATTATATTGAGTGTTGATTTATATCTTAATATTTTCAATATGTGATTGAATTATCACATAAATTGAGACGAGGAATCGAAAGAGACCGAATGTTGACAAATTTCATGTCCACTGTTGTTACAGAAGCCTCGTTTGTTTGTGTGAAGATTTTCTTATCTGGGATCTCTCTTTCTTTCTTCCTATTTTACAAAAAAAAATAAATATAGTACTACAACACAACCTTTGAAGTCTCAATAGAACTTGTGTCTTTCTCTCTCTTCTTCTTGATTTTCCCTTCTCTCTCTAAAAAAAAAAAGAGTTTTCTTTTTCTTTGTTTCTGAGAAGTTGTGGCCCCAGCAGATCGAAATCTCCAATCTTTTTTCAGTTTGATGAGGATCTGAGCTTCTTCAATGGTGTTAGCAGACTACCCACTTTGTTCTTTTCTTCAAATTCTTTCTTAAATTATTATTACTATACATCATGTAAAATGGGAGAGAGTAGTTATTATTATTATACTACTATTTATTACTTTGTCTTCTTTTGTTCCTCTGCTTCTTCTTTTTTGGGGGTCACTCAATTCTCCATATGATTCTTGAATTGCTGCTGCTGCAAGTGTTGTTCAATCCATGAAAAAGGGTGTTGAGAACAAGTGTTTACAAGATGAGGGGTTGAGGTAAATTCTTGTTGATTTATTCTTATTTGACTTTAAAAATCCAAGGATAAAATAAGTCTATTTTGTTCTTTTGCTTGGTTTTGGATTCTATGGGTAATTGTGTTTATGGAGTACATTTTTCTTTTTAATGTTAATTGCAGATTTGATTAAGTTCTTGAGTTTATTAGTGATCCTCTTTATTTGGGATCGTTTTTTCTGGATTTTTGTGTTTATGATTTCTTCATTTACTCTAACAAGTGAAAAAGATTGGAACTTTGTTGGTTTTAAAGTGATTTGTGCTTCATTTACTCTTAAAGTTGAAAAACATTGGAACTTTGTTGGTTATAAAGTGAGTTGTTTTGGGTAATGGTTTAAACTATGAATTGCATGAGTAAAGACTGACACTTTATTAGAAGAAAGACCTATACTAGTTATTAAAATCCAATTTAGGAAGTTCATGGTGAGAGTGAGTACATTAAAATCAATTTCATATGCTATTACAAGATTGGTTGCTAGTGATTGTTAGCAGATTATGATAATTGGAGAGTCGGGGATTTTCGTGTTGCTTTGATATGAATTTCTAGATTTTTGCTTCCTCTTGTATCCTTGGGCACTACATTGTGGTTCTAGTTAATGATGGACAAGGCGAGTTGGTTCCTCGTTACCTTGTGCTATAGGGAGCGATTAATGTTAGTCTTGAAATCGGTGCGTGTGAACGCAACTTTAACAAAATAGTAAATGAAAATGCGCACGAGAGTCCCGTATGTTGTTGAAAGTGCGCCCTAGTAGACAATTTTTTTTTTGGATTTTTTCCACATGTTGCTCGTAAGAATCGTGCAAAGTGCGTGCGTTACGTGGGCTGCTTTGGTGCAATTTATCCTTTGACAATCGTGATGGCGAGGTTCTTGTAAGCATATTTTTAACAGGTCTATTTGGGATTATTTTACCTGGTAGAAACACAAGTTTTGAATTTTATTTTATAAGGGCTTGATAGAAACACAATTATCTTTTGACTACCGGATAATTTTCGTTAACCGGCAGGCAGTAGAATCAGCTGATAGGCATAGGCAAGCGTAGTGAATCACATATATAAGCCCCTGCCAGCGCACGAATGGATAGGGTGGGCGAAGCGCGAAGGGGAAGATGCTGACCACATGTTCTTGTATCCAAGAATTGTCTCATATTAAGCTTAGGAAAGAGTACAAAAGAGAAGTCCACACATTCACACGTTGTGTGCAAAGTCTTCTACTCCTACAGATAATCTTGCATGTGCTGATCTGGCATTATTAATTTGTAATCTATACAACCAATTACATGGAAATGTTAACAAAGTATTAATTGCTAATTTATGTAAAGGGAGAACCGGCAAAGTTAATCTTTTAAAAGATGTACTTGAAGCAGGATAGGTTTTTCCATTCCTCTTTTTGGGAAATAAACCTGAGAGAGTCTTCTTCAGGTTAGTATCCACGCAATTGATCTTCTCTTCATTAATTCTTCAAGGCGTCCTGATAGTCTTGTTTCTGTCTTCATCAGTAGATTACGGTAATTGGATAGTTTTGGATTTTTGTGCTGCTTATAGACAAATTATCAAGTTAATTGCAATCTTGATCGGTGTCCGTTGTCTTGTTTGTTTCCTCTTGTATCCATGGGCACTATATTGTGGTTCAAATTAATGATGGGCAAGACAAGTTGGTTTCTCGTCACCCTATGCTGTAGGGAGTAATTAATTTTAAGTCTTGTAACCGGTGCGTGTGAACACAACTTTAACAGAATAGTAATTGAAAATGTCCATGGTATTCTCACATATTGGATGTTGAAAGTGTTCTCTAGGAGAAAAAAGCCAGTAGTTTTTTTTGTCCTTGTTGCCTATGAGAATCGTGCAGACTACGTGCAATAATTAGGTTGCTTTGACGCAATTTGTCCTTTAAAAATCATGATGGTGAGGTTTCTAAGAATATTTTTGGCAGGTCTATTTGGAATCATTTTACTTGGTAGAAACACATTTGTCTTTGATGTTAAACTTGATGCAAGAGAAGTACATTAACGAATTAATCAAGAAGGAATAGTTCATTAATTATCATTTTATTGTGATACATCTCTAAAGGTTATGGCATTTTAAAATAGATTTCTCCTCTTCTTTTATTCCTCCGGCCCCTCTGTCTATCTGTGTAAAAGAACTTTAAAAGAAACAGGGTAAGAAAGAAATGGAGGAAGATATCATTGGTGATGCAGACAAGTGATTCTATTTATAAGCTTCAGATAGCAGTACTCCATCACCTTTTACTACTTCTCGTATCATTTCAGATATTTGATCATTTGCTTTCTTACCCTTACTTGTGTATTACATTTGTTGTATTGTTTAATTCTATTTTGTAAGTAATTTGATGTAAGCTAGGAGTTTCCCCCCATATTTCTGGTTAGAATCGTGCAGAGTGCGTGCAATACTTGGGTGTCTCTAGTGCAATTGTCCTTTGACGTTTAGGTTTCTAAGAATATTTATAACAGGTCTATTTGGGATTATTTACTCTGTAAAAACAACTGTTTTCTATTGATGCTGATGAAATGTTCCAGTATCCAAGAAGTGTTGCTTGTTAAGCTTAGAAAAATACAAAAGAGAGAAGTCCACATGTTCACACATAGTGGGCAAAGTCTTCTACTCCCGGAGATAATCTTGCTGATTTATATAAACCGTAAAGAGAAAGTAATTGAAGTTAGCTTTTGAAAGATATACTTGAAGAAAACAGTTTTTTTGCCTTTCCTCTTTTTGGGAAAAAATAATGACCTGTGATAGTCTTTTCCAGGATAGTATCTATGCTATTGATCTTCTCTTCATAAAATTCTTCAAGGTATCCTGAAAGTCTTCTTACTATTTGTTTCCTCTGCTATCCTTGGGCACCATGTTGTGGTTGTAATTAATGATGGACAAAAGAAGAGTTGGTTATCCGTGACTGTATGCTATACAGAATAATTAATTTGAAGTCTTGAAATGGGTGCGTGTTAACATAACTTTAAGAAAGTATGCTCTAGGAGAAAATAAAAAGGAGTTTTCCCCCATGTTGCTGATGTGAACCGTGCGGAGTAGGTGCAGTACTGGGGTTGCTCTTGTGCAATTTGTCCTGTAGAAGGTCTTTTGGATTGTGTTACTTGGTATAAACATAGTTATCTTTCGATGCTGACTACATGCTCCAGTATCCAAGAATTGTTGCATGTTAAACTTAGGAAAGAGTACAAAAGAGAAGAAGTCCACAAGTTCACACTGTGGGTAAACTCCTCTACTCCTGGAGATAATTTTGCACGTGCTGATATGGCCTCATTAATTTGTAATCTGTACAACCGCTTTTATGGAAATGTTAATAAAGCATCAAGTGCTGATTTATGTAAGGGAAAGTTGTCGTAGTTAGATGTTATTTGAAGCAGAATAGTTTTTTTTGTTTTCCTTTTCCTCTTTTTGGGAAAAAACCTAAAAAATTCTTCGTCATGACAGTAGCAGTGCAATTGATCTTCTCTTCATAAATTCTTCATCGCGTCCTTGATGTTCTTGTTTCTGTTTTAGGGTATAACCCATGGGCCCGTCAATGAATATATCCTCTAGTTAGCAAAAATAGTTTGTCTTTCAAGGCAAGTTGGGGGTTCTCTAAAATTAGAGAATCATACTTACCCCTACACAAACATGTAATTCTCAACGCATAACTAAAATACTCTTGAGGAACACCGAACTTTATGTAAGTGTAACCACAGCTTACTCTTAATCTCTACCCCTGCTATCAGTTATCGAACCTGTCGTATTTTTTTTATCCAACTCCGCCATCATTTCAAGAAATTGTATGTCTACTGATACAGCTTCCTTTATGTGACAAGTCCTCTTTTATTATTTTCAATCATCATGGTGTTGCACCTGTAAATCGGTGCATATGGAGGTCTAACGTGGGATATAGTTAAACCATCTTAGGCTTGTTCCTCAATTGATCATCTCTATGTTCTACTTGTTCATATCTATTCTACAGCACATCTTTTTCTGAAGTCATTCTGTGGTGTAACACTCCCCTAGCACGTGTTTGGTACCAAAGTCTTCTAAAGCACTAAACCTTCATTTTGCTAAACGTGTAAGCAATGTTGGCCCTCTCAACATAGATGTGCTTTACATAATGCTGACGTTGGTGTTTGCTGTAATCTGTTGGGATCATATGTTCGTAAATAGATGTGTAGGTTCTGAGTATCTCAATTCTGTTTCATTGTGGTAGTCTTTTTAGAACAGTTTCAAAGTTTATTCAGAATAAACTGTTTGGTTTTAATTCAATTGTTTGATGCCAAATCTTGGCAGGAATGGGAACACAAGTGCACTATAAAGGATTCCGACCAAGCTATTACTCTATGAGGGACCTTAATGAGGATTGTAACAGCAGCAGTTGGACCCCATCTTATGGAGATAAGACATTACCAAACAGCCAATATTGTAATGGTTTCACCCCGAGGACTACAACTAATGCATATCCAGGGTATGATAAGGACATTCTAAAGCAGAGAATGCTTGAACACGAAGCCATATTCAGGAATCAGGTAACGCTTCCCTTCCTTTTTCTTTTCTTTAAATTTTTGAGGGGTTAGTTGGAAATTTTGGTTTTCAGTATGGTTCTACATATCCTAATGCCGTAGTCTCTTAAACTCTCCTGCTTCAAAATCTCTTCGCCTGTCATGCATTCCTTTTTTTGCCTTGTGTCAATGGCGTTTCAAATATACTTATGCAATGGTTTGCTTGTAGGTGGTGGAACTTCATCGCCTTTACAGAACTCAAAGGGACATGATGGATGAATTTAAAAGGAAGGAAATGCATAAATATCGCGCATCAATGGAGCCATCATGTTCATCCAGTCACCTAGGACCTCAAATACCATCTGAGGATGTTCGGAAATGGCACATCACAAATTTTCCTTTGGAAAATTCTAGTTATACAAGACCATCTACATCTGGTACTGAAATTGTTAATTCTCCATTTAGTTCTTCAAAAGGAGATGGTGTGCAGCCTGGTCGAGTTCAAATGCAAAATGGATATTCTTCGAAAGCATGTGATATTTTGGAGGCTAGGCCCTCAAAGGTCCGGAAAATGTTGTTTGATCTTCAGCTTCCAGCCGATGATTACATAGATACAGAAGATGGTGGGCAGTCGCGAGATAATGCAGGATCTTTACATCCTAGTTATCCTGCTAATGGAAATTATGTAGTTCCTCAAGAGAATGGAACAAAATTGTTTCTTGGTGGCGCTGGTGCTGCAAAAGGTGATAGCCGAAAAGATGCTTCAGCATCCAATTCATGTTTGAGAAGCCCGATTGGGTTGGCTGACCTAAATGAACCAGCGCAGCTTGATGATGCAACTGATCCTGTTGATTTTCTTGGTTACGGTAATAATCATAATGAGACTAGAAGCATAAATGCTTCTGCAAAATCAAATCCGCCATTTGTGGCTTTGCCTTGGAATTCCAATTGTGCAAGCCCAAATGAGTCTTTAAGTAACCCATACAATCGCAGTAGAGGCAAAGAGAGGGAGTGGTTGGCTTCGGCATATGAAACCGGTAATAGTTTCTTCTGAAACTTCTGTATATTTCTCAAGTTTAGCAGCTTCCGGAATTCATTTTTACCTGTCTTGAGTTGCTTCAATTTGCAGGTAACATCAAAGGTAGCTCTGTTTCATTACCAAGAGGTCTCGAAGAAGAAAAGATCCCTACAGCTTCCCATCAAGCACCAGTAATTATTAATAAAGCCTATCAGGCTCCGGGCGCTCATCTAGTTCACCACATTAAAGATGGAATTTGGAAAGATAGAACAGGACATAGTTTAGATATGTCTCACAGAAATGGTGAGCAGTCTAACTATACTCAAGTGGGACCATTTGTTACTTCCAAGATGGCTAGTCCATTTCCATGTGCAAGTTCTTCTGAATTTAGCAGTTCGTGGCCGCACTCTGTCTCTTCTTGGGAGAAGCCAAACGGTAGCTTTACTCAGAGGTTATCCTCATTGCATACAAACTCATTTTTCAACTCATCTGCAGCAGTTGGTAAGGGTTCACAGTCATCTCAGAGACAAATTGGAGATTATTGGCAAGCTAATGGTGGTAGTTCTAGGGTGCGTCCAGGCTGTGCCAGTGAGCTACCCAACCGAAGTGTTTTCTACCATGGGTCCTCATCTGGGACGAAAGAATCACCAATTCACATCCCTTCAGGTGCTTTTGACTCTTTGAGCTACATTAAGGGGGACCGTTTTACATCTGAACGTTCCTCTAATAATGCATCCGAGAATTTTCTCATTAGTTCTAACAATACGGATTTGAAATCTGTTAAAGGCTTCAACTTAAATGTGCTAGCAACAAGTGCACTCAGCGAGGAAGCGCCAAGGCAAGATGTTGAGTTTAGTAATGAAAAAAGAGAGCGTCAAGACCCTGTGACAGTTTTGCCATGGCTTAAAGCTAAAGCAAATTATAAAAATGAGGATGTCAATACAAGGATAGGTGGAACTTCAGCAAATTCAGGATTTGTCCAGGCTCACTCTAACTCTCCTTTCTGCCAGAGTGATCCATCAGCTTTGGAACATCACCATATGAAGACCGCGAAAGAAGTGGGAGAGATGGGACATGTAAGAAAAATTCTTGGTGTTCCAATCCTCGATATTCCCGTTGCTTCCAGAAATGAGTCATCATCATCACTTGTTTCCGCTTCTGCCAATCTCCGTTCCTCTCCTGAAAGAAAGACTATCAGACATGAGAGGAGGAGTATGGTGATCGACATTAATGTGGCTTGTGACCTTTCTATGGTTGAGCCCGAAGAATCTGATGCTGTAGAACATATCGTTACTACGAAAGTGATGGAGACAAAAACTATCAACATCAAGAATCACTTTGATCTGAACTCATGTATTACTGAGGATGAAGAACCAATTTCTTATGAAACCAATAAGGCCAATGTGAAGACTATTCTGGATATAGATCTGGAAGCCCCTGTAGTTATGGACATTGAACAAGATAATTTTCCTAGAGAAGAAGATGAAAAGCAACACTGGACATCTTCGCAGCTGCCTGACCATAAACCTGAGCAAACACAGGAGGAATTACTCAGGATTGCAGCAGAAGCAATAGTTGTCATCTCATCATCCGCTCATTGCAACTTGACTGAGGAAAGACACAGTGATACGTCTGATGATCCTCTGACATCTCTTCGGTGGTTTGTTGATGTGGTCTCTTCTTGTGCAGCCGAGCTAGATAGTACCTCATCTGTTAAAGAAATTACATACAAGAGCAACAACATGATGGTTGCACATAGTGCTTTTAAGGAAATTGATTACTTTGAAGCAATGACATTGCAATTAACAGAGACCAAGGAGGAGGACTACATGCCCAAGCCATTTGTTCCTGAAGTCCAAACAGTGGAAGATGCAGGAGCCAGTTCACTAACAAACCGACCCCGAAGAGGGAATGCAAGGAGGGGAAGACAACGGAGGGACTTCCAAAGGGATATCCTTCCAGGTCTAGCTTCATTGTCAAGGCATGAGGTGACCGAAGACATTCAGATATTTGGAGGGTTGATGAGAGCAACAGGCCATACTTGGAACTCCAGTTTGACAAGAAGGAATGGGACAAGAAATGGAGGTACTAGGGGAAGACGGAAAAAAGTTGTGGACACCAGTATTCCAGCCCCAGCCCCTGTGCTGACCACAACAACGGTGAACTCTCCACTAATACACCAACTTAATAACATTGAAGCCAGTTTGGAAGATAATAAAAGCCTAACAGGGTGGGGAAAGACACCTAGACGCCCTCGGAGACAAAGATGCCCTGCAGGCACTCCTTCGGCTGTCCTGTTAACTTAAAACATGGGGAAAACGAGGCTGTAATTTCATCCATTCATCGATTATAAAGTGACATTAACTGATTAACGGATTTAGGGAGCTTCTTTTATGAATTTCAGGAGTGAATTTTTTAGCTGCATGGGGATTGTTGTTGTACATGTCTTTGTTCTTGCTCCATAATTTGGAGCCCCCATTATTATGTTTCTGCCATTGGATATACTGACCTTATATTCAGCAAGATGCTGCATATTGTCTTGTGCTTTTAGCATTTTATTAATGCTATTCAGTGAATGTTGTTGGCTTCCACATGCTTTTTTCCCTCAAATCTTAACATAAGATCTTCATGGGAGTTAGCCTCTGAATATTACAAGTACAAAATCCCATAGCTTTGGCTTTGGAGGGCATAGTGTATACTGATCTTACTACCTACCTCGTGGAGATAGTAAGACTAATTTTGGAAGATGCTTGGCTCAAGTAACACATAATATTGGCTCAAGTAACACATAATACTTGTAAAATAAAAAACTACGAGAATAGTGTTGTTGCTGCAAATATGAACTTAGAGATGTTACTAACTCTGTAGTAGGAAGAATAATAGGATAGAGGAAACTCAAGATTAGCATAGTTCGATTTTTACTTGGAATTGAGACATAATAATTGAAATATTACCTATTTATTATTTTTGTTTTCTTTCTTGTTTTTGTTATTACAATGTATAATAATGACAACACATTTCTAGAAGTCTTGAAAAGATTTCAAGTTTGGACCTACCAAAAGTATTAGGTTGGACAATGTACTCCCACGTTCAGTCCATTGTTTGGTTCTCCACATCTTATGTGGTTCACACTTAATTCCCTTTGTTCCCAAAAGTAGGGACAATAAGAATAATAAAACAATGCTCGGTCAGTGATGAAGTTAGAAATTTAAATAAATTTATTTTTACCTTATTCACATACTTTAATTTTTAACAAAAAAGGATCTAATTGAACCCCTTTCACCCCTCTGCTATGTCTGTTGGACCACATTTATTTAATAAGAATGAGAATGACAAGACAATGTTTTGATGAAACCTCCAGTACTAATATTCAATAAGAATGTCTAAATATTAGTTGGAATGAGTAACATGAATTTAAAAGCTGAAGATATTCTACAAAAAGAAAATGACATTTATATGGAAATTATCTTCTTGGTTGTGTTTAGTCAGGTTTTCTGAATGCTTCTACTAGAATGCGCGGTGCCATGCATCATCAAAATATGGATCATGGACTCTCTTATCTTGGGTCTTCGTTTACGTTTGCTTTCTGTTGTAGGGTGAAATATGTATTTCGTTTCCATTTCTCATATTTATTGATCCAGGTTCAGATGACTTATGAGTTACACAGTTGTCATCAGGGCCATCTCATCTAGCTAGCATAATGCTGACTGCTGTCTGAAGTCCAAGGCAGGTTGGAGCTAAAAAGTGGAAGTTTTTGCTCAATCCATGAGAATAGGTACTTGACAGAAAGAGAATGACAGTATTGAGCTACGTAGCAGACATAATTCACGTTGAGTGGCTGTTGAAGAAAATTACCTGATGATCCAGGGACAGCTATAAATCCCCTCTTAGCCAGTTTTTGGCGGATCAGCAGTCATTTCCAGTTCAGGGTCTGGCAGCTTGGTGCACTAAGCTCCCGCTATGAGAGGGGTCCGGAGAAGAGTCGGACCACAAGGGTCTATTGTATGCAATCTCATCTTGCATTTATGCAAGAGGTTGTTTCCATAGATTGAAACCTGTTACCTCCTGTCACGTGGCAACAACTTTACCAATTATGCCAAGGCTCCCCTTCCCCGTTCAGGGTCTGTATGAAATAAATATTGCATTCCCAGGCTATCAGTTCTTTAAATTCAAAAAGAATGGAAGTATCTACTTCCCATAACAGAACATCAAATATAAGCTTGAGACTTCCTTTTATGCAAATGAAGTATGAGCCATTTGCTTTACGCTGGTATTCTTTTCTCAACTTCAATCATACTATAGCCATCGACCTTTTTTAAACCTAAACTTCGCATCTTTGACCTCACCATTCTAGATTCATTCCATTCTCCCTCTTCTGCATATATGTTGGATAATAGAGTATAATATCCAGTATCATCTGTTTGCATGTTTTCAAGCCTTTGTTGCATCATCTTGATAATATCCATTCGCTTGTGAATTCTACATCCATTTATAAGGGCACCCCAAATGCTAACATCTACAGGAAATGGCATTGAAGTGATGACTTCATAGGCTTTATCAATATCACCAGCTCGACTCAGAAGATCTACCAGACACGCGAAGTGTTCGGGTTTGGGTTCAATGCTCAAGTTAATCATCAAGTTAAAGAAATATTTCCCTTCATTCAGATAACCAGAATGACTGCAAGCAGATAGAATATTTGTTAAAATGATGTCATTTGGTTTTATTCCACTATTTACCATTTCATGAAAGAGTGAGATGGCATCATTGATTTGACCGTGCATTCCATAACCACCTATCATGGCACTCCAAGATATTATGCTCCTTTCAGACATACTATCAAAAACTCTTCGAGCCATCCGGAGATCTCCACATTTAGCATACATATCTGTCAGAGCAGTATCGATATACATATCATGCCTCACATCAAAGATGATTAACTTATGGTGAATCCATTTTCCCTTCTCCAGCCATCCTACAGTGGAGCATGCTTGAATTGCAGCTAAGAAGGTAACTTCATCCATTCCGCTCGAGTTTGAGTATATCTCATCAAAGAGACTAATAGCTTCACGAGATAAACCATTTTGGGTAAGTCCACACATCATTGAATTCCAAGTCACAACACTTCTTTCTTGTATATCCTTGAATATCACGAGCGCATAGTCCACAAGTCCACATTTACTGTACATGTCAATCAGTGAATTCTGGACGAACTCTGTTGAAAAGCCAGTCCTGATAACGTGGCTATGAATTTGACAGCCAAATTTCGAAAACCCAATATCACCAGAAGCTGAGAGGACACTTGCCAGAGTATACGAGTCTGGCAATATTCCTTTTCTTACCATATCCACAAAAAGCGTCAATGCCTTATCAGAAAATCCTTCCTGCACATAACCTGATATGAGCATATTCCATGAGACGATATGTCTGTCTTGAGACGAACCAAATACCTTGTGGCAATCACTTAGCTTGCCACAGTTAGCATACAAGTCAACCAATGCTGAGCCTAGAAGATCATTGCCACAATCAAAAGCATTTCTAACTATAAAACCATGTATAGACTTCCCTTCGTTTAGCCAACCCAACCTAGCACAAGAACATAAAACAGCCATAACAGTAACTTCATTGTATTCCATATCAAACTCATGCATCTTAACAAACAACGCCAGCGCTTCATGATAGCAACCATTCTGATTGTAGCAGGACATCATTGCTGTCCAAGTATAAGTACTCTTATCAACAGCATTACGAAAAAGCAACTCTGCACTACACGTATCGCCACATTTTCCATACATTGCAACAAGCGAGTTTATCAAAGACCCATCACTCTGAATATTCTTTCTCAATATATAACCATGAACAGATTTCCCTACTCTCCATACACCCAACTCACCACAACCCTCAACTGCACTAAGCAAAGCTACTGAATCAATTTCAACACCCTCCTTAACCAAATCCCCAAAAATCTCCAATCCTTCCTCACCTTTCCCATTACGTACATAGCTCGAAATAATCGAACTCCACGAAACAACATCCTTCACAGACATTTCATCAAACAACTTCCTTGCATAAACTGTCCACCCAAGTTCACCATACATACTCAATAACGCCGTCACAACAACAGAATCAAACTCAAACCCGCATTTCAAAATCCTTCCATGAACTTTCCGACCAACATTCAGATCACCAGTTGCAGAAATAGCTCTCAGAACTGAAGGGTAAATGAAACTACTGGTTTCAGATAGTTGACAAAGCATAGTGTGGTAAAGAAAAATGGCTTCTTGAAAGAAGTTATTCCAAACATGGCACTTGATTATTACACCCCACATGAAAGAATCTGGGTTCGGGAATGTTTCAAAGACTCGTCTTGAAGTTTTAAGGGAACCCATTTGGGAATAAGACTCTATCAGCTTGGTGGAAGCAAGTGGATCTTTGCGGAGACCATTGATGATGAGATGTGCATGAAGTTGTGCTACTGATTTTGAGCTTGTACATGATCTGAACAGTGGCATATACTGTATCATTCTTGAATTTTAGTTCAATGAGTTCCATCATTTTTGGAGGGAGAATATATGAGACTTCATTTTCCTACTGACAGTTGGGAGGGAAAATATACTAGTTAGTCGACTAATTTGTTTTTTATTTTTGTAATGTGTTTTTCTTGAGTTAAAGTGTCTAAGTAAAATTAACTTTTTTTATATTGTATTGTTGTATGAATAACTAACGTATGATGTAAAGTCCAATTAATTGATATTGATGTTTCAAACGCCGATAAAAAATTACTAATCAGAGGTGCAATGGAATGGTAAATACTATCAAAGTGTCGAGTTTGAATCATTTTTTTTAGAGAATGTTTTACCCCAATATGAGACTTCAAAATGCAAATTCGAATTTAATCAAACTTTAATTTGGGGAGACCATGACACAAAATTTCCATTTGGGACTTCTGGGCACAAATCCAAATTTAATCGAGCTCCAATTTGGAGAGACTAGGACACAATTTTTATTTCCATGTGCGACTTCTAGGCACAAATCAGAATTTAATTAAGCTCCAATGAGGAGAAACTAGGACAACATTTCCACATAGGACGCTATATGGAATAAATGTGTCTACTTGTTTAATTTTATAGTACAAATTTAAGTGCTTACTTATCCACATTCGAGGGCGTATATATGTCAATTGAACCCAAATTGAAGAAAAAAAAAGAACGGAAAATATAAAGGGCATTTGCAGTAAAACATGAATATACATTGACCATTTTCTGTTGAAACAAGCTGACAATAACAGAAGCTCAATAAACTTTGGTCATGGTCATCCAAAATCTCCAGAACAATACAAGAGCCTCCACAATCGTGTTGTGTATTCTAAGGACATTGTGCAGAAAACATATTTTGCAGTCTTTCAAGATGAGGTAAACCCCACCATAATGGAAAGAGGGGAAGGAAGGCATTTCTCTTCACTCAAGAAAATTTCTCATATATCCAGAAATTGCTTAGAGGGGAACAGAACTCCTGGTCGCATCTAGGAACTTTCTCCACTCTTCTCATTGTCCGGATCATAAGGCACCTCATGCCGAGGCTTGTTGTACTTCTCTCGCAGCTGCTTGATTGGTATGAAATCTCCGGCAGCATCCATCCCAAAAAATAAGAATGAGGTGTAGGGATGATCAAATCGATCCTGCACGTGGTTGAGCTTTTCACCAAGTTAGAGATTGAATGACAACTTTTTGTGTTGTAATTTCAGATTAGATGTATACATACCTTATCTGGTTCGCTAGGCGCCACTAGACTTTCCTCAGGTACTGCATGATGAACAATTATCAGACTAATGAGACACAATTCCATACAGTATATGGACCTTTCTTGGCTCATACTAACTATCTAGGTATTAGAAATGCTTATTCATGGTCACCAATTTCACTTACCATATGCCACTAACAGATTGGGATCTGTATGTACATCCACCAGCACCTGAAAATATATCTATATTTAGTCTACTAAAAAGATCAGAAATAATAACTAAAGAAATATCACTTGGAGCCGCACCACTTTCAGGCCCTCTAACGCAGAAAAATGAGAGCTGAAGTTTGACTGTGGATTAGGATCAAGAACTTGCACAGGATGCATAAGAAGTTTCTAACAATTCTTTTAATTGTATCAGGAAAATGTTTCTTAGGTGAAGCTCATATAGTTTTTGCACTGGGGGTCATCATTCGGGTACCTAACTCTAAAAGACGTCAAACTTCCACGTCATTCGAGATCGTTCTTTGAACTTGTAAAAATGAGGGCCTAGAGGTAAAATTATTTTTCTATGTTTGTAAACAGGTTGAAAAATTGTCATGTATGCTCAAGGCTACAGTTGCTAGAGACCCACACAGAAGTTTGTAAATTATCAGGTTAATACACAGTAACATATGCAACATTTGTGATTATTATGAGACGACGAAGCTAGGAACAGGAACTCTACAGCATAAGCGGTAAATTTCAGATATTAAGGAGGAAGGGGACTACAAAGTACAAAAGGTGGTTGGCAATTTGACACACAGCTAGAAAGTTATTTGATCTTTCCTTGGGATGTAGCCGCAAAGAATTACTGTTGATACTAGACCATGCTCAGATAGATAAATTGAATTGATCTTTGCTTGCAATAGATGAAACATATTTTTACGTTACAAGATCCAAACAAAACCTGATAAAAGGGCTGATCAGGACCACGAGTCAACTTTTCTACTTGAGCATTTTCCATCCATGAATTCGATTCACAACATATTGGGTCCATCCCACATATAACACCACGATATCCTGAAGTCACAACATAAGGGTTCAATACTATAAATAACTTGAGTAACTTTTACTAATTGAGCTGAATCTAGGGGTTCCATGAATGTCAGTAAAGGGAATCTTTACAGGAGGAAGCAATGTGTCAGGAGAATAGTTATATCATTCGATACATTGAGCCACAAGATGTCCATGCAAGGTATAGCACATCACTCCATGCAAGGTATTGCACATCACTAAAAGATAATATTGAAGGCACTTCCTGATGATGTATCCTCACAAGTCAACACCAGAAATAAGCAAGGGTTGATCAGTCAGTGACGTTCAAGTAGTTCATGCAGTTACAATGTAAAACTTCTGCCATGAAATACTGCAAATTAATCAAATCATCAAGATTTGACGATCCTACCAGGAAGCTTGATAATGGATCTCAAATTTATATATCACTTTTAGGCACAAGTTAATTATATGGAGAACATATGAGGATCTGTATATCTGTTTTTACATTTGGTTATCTTTTGAATTAGACAAAGGCTGTTCCTTCCACTCCAAAAGTTAAAGATTCCATACCAAAATTCTTGTGCTTCACTTTCTGGCCTAATCGAAATGCATATTGAGCATTTTCATATGCCTGAGCTCTTATCGATGTAGTCAGAGACTCTGCCTCAAGCTTGGAAATTTCATCTCGTAATTTAGCTGCCAAATCATAATTTTCACTCTGAACTGCATTCTGCAGGTCTGCACTGGATGAAGCAAAAGCTGATCAGAGATGCTTCAAAAGGTACCTTTGGAACATACTATACATAGAATCTTTGTAATCAATTCAAGAAATAGCTTGATATCCAGCACTCAAAGCTTTTGGAAAAAATATCAAAAAGAATGTGAGTATGCTTACCGTAGACGCAAGATGCTTATAGCCATATCTTGAGCTTCACTCTTTGAGGCTGATCCCCTTCTGGATTCCTGCTGCTTCAAAACCTCTGTTTCCACCTTCACAAGCATATAAGCAGCACGCTGATTCTTGTCAGTAAACAATTCTCATCTATCCGTTGGCTTATCCAACTTTGGAGAACCAAAGTCCAAAAATCAAATCCAATAAAATCGCAAGAAGAACAGTTGCTTAAAGCTGATAATGGGAAATAAGTAAAAGATGAGATGAAAACAGGACATTTATTATCTGCATAAACTAACCTCAGTGAGCTTCTCTCTTAGTTGTTGTGCAATTTCATACTGCTCCACATTCAAAGCATACTGTGCATAAAGCAGGATAGGCACTGATGAAGCAATGATCGAAGATATAGCAAATAAACTACAGCACATCACAGAGCTAGATGCTAACCTGCACGCGTGTAGCCAGGTCAAGCTGAAAAAAGAACATCAATATATCTTCATTGGCATTCTCGCTACGCTCAATGCTTGCTTCTGAGCTTTTGTCACCTCCTTTAAACAACCATCCAGCTTGAACCCTCAAATTTCTTGGCTTTAGCATATCAATGTTGGTTGCAAAGGATAAGTTTTTCCGACGATCATTCCAAACAAATTGACTTTCCCCAAAACCTATCGTGGTTTCTTTTATTTGTCCAAACTGCCTCCTCAAACAGGTGGATCCACAAAATCCGCAATATCTAGAAGTTGCAAGAGTACTCATTGACACACTTTGCACCATGGCTACTGTTCAGGACAACCCCTCCTTCACCCTACTCCTTCAAAGAACCTATTTTCCTTTCCGTTCAATCTACTTCTGTAATAAAGTTATTCTTTTCAAATTTTCAACTTCAGCATTGCGTAGTCAATTCAGAGAATTTAACTTTGTATACTGACATTTAGAAAGGTTCAAAAAGAAAAGAATGAAAGAAGAAACCCTTGTCAAAAACTTCACAAAACCCCTAAATGTTTACCATTCAAACTACAAAATACTTTGGGCAGACTACAAGAATCCTTTATACCCATAGCCTGCAATTTGGGTTCATTTAATCCAACATCTAAATGTTTATTGCAGCTCCAAACATAACTAAATTCACGTTCATTGAGCAAATTAAAGCTAAAGAAAGAACTTCTGAATTGCAATTCGAGTATTCTGCAATCAATTCCAACAACATACTAGTGCAATTCCACAAGTGGACGCTGGGGAGGGTAGGCATGTACCTTCCTCTTACCTTCCTAAGGTAGAGATACTGTTTCTATAACCATCGGCTCAAAAGAAAAGTAGAATTTGAAACACGGTTATAAGAAAAACAAGATATAAAGCAAATGGAACAACAAATAGTAATAAACACTACGGAACAAAGAAACTAAGTGATTTCTATTTACTATTACTAATAGGTACAACCGGAGAGGAGCCTAGCCCCCTGCCTCTCCCACATGAATGAAGTGACAACACTACTGCCTACTAAACATTCTATCCTAATCCTCACCGTGTATACCTTCCTATCTAGAATCACGTCCTCAATAAACTCAAACGGTGCTATATCCTGACTAATCACCTCCCTCAGTTCGTCAAAACCCCTAAAAGGAGGAAAAAGACGAATCATCTCAGCTCACACAGAATAAACTAGAGCTAATCCACCTGTTAATGTTTATTGCAACTAGACAACCCTTCAAAAAATTTAACACTACATAGAAATATCTCATTCTATAATTCTGCTTCGCCTTTTGCTTATTCAGTTTCGAATCATATTAATTTTCTCCCATTAATCTAAAATTAAAAATGAACTTTCAATAGAATGCAAATCCTATAACTCGAATTTCTACTACTATTTTGATTTGAAATAAACAAAATGTATTAACAATAACTGAGTAAAAGCTTACTCACTTGCAGAAATATCACCGGAGAAGAAGATCGGAGACGCACCGGAAAGTTGTGTTTTCTGCCGGGCAAATGGCGTCCACTAATTTTTCATTCTACTCCCATTGATATCATTTTTTTTTTTTGGTATTTATAGTGCACTGCCACCTGGCTATTCTACAACATCAAATGGGTGATTAATTGACAATTTTTTCATTAGCCCATGAAATTTTTGGTGATATAGTTTAGGATCATATATTTTTACAAAATTTTACATTAGGAATTTATGTGATTTTCTCACTTTATCGACTTTCGAATGATTTCTTTGTGAAACATTTATCGAATCCTTTGTAGGGAAGTTAGCTTCCAAAAGAGGTCTTTGCAAAACCTTTATGAAATTCCCCATGGAGTACATACAATCTCACCATTTGCAAAATCCAATTTGGGCATTTAAGGACCAATTTACATTATTCAGTAATTTTTTCAATTTTTCGTATGTTAATTCATAAATATTTTGATTTGACATTGCTTTCAAACAATTTTTTTGTTGACGAACCCTTACGTAGAGAGTTGAGAAGCAATATGTACATTCTCACCATTTCCAGTGTTCATTTTGAACATTTAGAGGTTAATTTACAAAAATTAGACGATTTTATCAATTTTTCAAGTTTTAATCCACGAATGTTTAGCATTTCCGTAGGGTACAGAATATGGCCGCAACCAAGGGAGGTGATGCAGCCTACTATAATGCAAGCATTAATGCGACTAAATATAAAATCAAATTCTAAATAAAATATACATTCATTACATGGAAAACGATAGGGGAGGGGGGTCATTTTATTGCCACAGGAGGCAAGACAACATTGTCTGCACAAATTAATCAACAAATAAAATTTTACAAACAACAGAGAAATTAACAAGAGATAACCCAGCTTCATTATCTCACAATTTGCTCCATAGCTGGTTTAACTGATGAATCTTTTAGCTCATGGATATGGACACTAAGGTCTCTGATAAACATATTTTGTTCTCGGATCAACGATTAGGCCCTTCCCTCCATTCACTTCCAAATCATGCCTGCAATCACGAGATGACACGTAGTTCAAGAACACATTACATGGAGGGAGGGGAGACGATGTTGCTACAGAGGCAAATCCATGATTTAAACTGATGATGAGTTCAATCTAAGTCCAAGAACACGTTAGATGACAGTTGCAACAAAGGCGAATCTAAGATTTAAACTGATGGGTTCTATCTTTATGTAAGTAGTCAAGTGCTCGTTACAAGAAGGGAGCTAACTGTTGCTACACATATTGCATCCGCCTCTGAGTTGCTACATGTGAAAAGCGCCAGAACTCGACAAGAAATTCAGACTATAATGAGACAGTAGCCAGCCTAAAATCAAGATAAGTAAGTAGGAACTATTATCTTCCCACCCAATAGAGCAAAATTATGGGCAATGCATAATACTATCAAGTAAACTGGCACGTTGCACTCAACTCTCGTACATTCTGACGTGATAAATGAAGGATTGTGGTATGATTACTTAACTGGAATACAAAATCAGGAATAGTTAACTGTTCACGAGGAACATAGCGGAATAGCTGTAGAAGACGATCAAGATATACTACTTTTTTCCACACCTGCAGATTAGTTACCCAGAGATAAGGCTTCAGAGAAATGGAATGGAGTATGTTTACAAGTAATAATGGGATTAGATGAAAAGAAAAAAAGGAATGCGCTAAGAAAATAGTTACCACATTATCGACAAAGAGTTGCAAAGCAAAAATTGCAGACTTCAGTCCAAAGGTAGGGTGAAGCACGTATATTGCCTGCTCACAAAGAAACGAGATTTAGAAAGACAAAAGAAACAGAAATAATGTCCAGCTTTATGAAACCATGCCAAGGACAAGAAAAATGGGCAAAGGCATTGCATACATGAAGGTTACGCTGGTGTTTCCGTCCAAGTATTTGTTGTAATCTCTTCATCCAGCCTAAATCTGGTTGCCTGTTTTTGAACAACGAAACAAAATTCCGGAAGCATCTAAGAAAAAGTATTGCCAAATTTGAGGTACAAAAAAAACTAGTGACACAACCGAACCACCAAAGTAAAATAAAACAGAAGCTCATTAATCAGCATTATGAAAGGACTCTTTCAGTGAACCAACCACATTGAGATCAAGGATTGCATTAAAAGAAAAAGGTTGTTGTGTGTGTGTGTGTGCGGGGGGGAGGGGAGCTATTTTATTTGTTTGGGGATACTGATCAATCATATGAACACAAAGAACTGTAGATAAAAGGATCCTCAAAGCAAAATGACTCAGAAAGAACAATAATGATGTCCGGCAATGTATACACGTTAGTTCTTAAGCTGATACAAGATGTTTTGGAGATAGTGAAGATTGTCTATCATTCTGATCAGAGAAAGATTTAAATCTAAATTATTGATTGTTTTCACTTATACTAATTAACAAACTTCACCACAAGGTCTATCCATCATACGGACATGACCCAATGAAAATATGGCCAGAAGCTAAAACTTACATCTGTAAAGACGCTGCAGAATGTAAATACACTATTGAGTAAGGCTTCTGAATCACAGGCTCGAACTCCTGAAATGTGACGAGCAGAATAACTATTTACTGCCAAATCATGCAGTAAAAAATTGAAGTAAAACAAATTATGAATCATACAATTGCTATGGATAGATCTCATGCAATGTAGAAGAAATTATCACTACCTTTACAACGTACAGGGTAAATCTCTCAAGATCAAGACATCTTAGCAGGAAATGTGCTCCCACGACTACCATAACTGGACGACCCTCACTATCAACCCCTCCTCGGTAACTGAAAACACAGCCAATGAGAAACATAAGTTTAACATAAGCAAGGTGAGGTGAGGCTTATTCAAGGATGTGTTAATAAAAATTCAGTTATCTAGTAGTCATGTTAATTTTACAAAACCTTTGCATGCAATCGGGTAAATGCAGACCTCGTCCTACTTTCACTCTATTCAAGTGCATATCTGAGGCTCCAAACAGTTAGATGCAAGTATTCCCATTCATATGACAAGACCATGGACCAAGAAACAATGATAGCAAAGACATCATTTACAGAAAGCTGCTTACACGATTTTCATTTCCGCAATTTCTGAAAGATTCATAGAATTCGCTTTTGCAAGATATCTAGAATGAAGGGTATATTCTTCTGCAGCTGATAAAGCAGGTCCCCCAAGGTCACCATATCCAAGCATTTTGAAGCAGTTCCAATTATTTTGCGCTTGGGCTGTTTTTTCCCATTGTTCTTTACGTCGCTGATCTGGGTCTTTGATCAGGGACATAAAAGCAGGATCCAGAAATGCATCCAAGTAGGATGAACTCCTGTTTAAGAAAATTTTCTCAGTCTGGTTTAACGATATATAATCAAGTCATATGCCACACAAATATGATTTCAACATGTAGAAACTAGATAACAAACAACAATAATGGAATTTTTAATCGAAGTAATATTACAATGTAAAAGTAACAGGAAGTATCTTTCTTAATGTTATTTACTCTTGATTATAATTTACAACCAAAAATTCACTGCAGCAATATGATCAGAAATAACAAAAAACCAAAAAATCCCAGGACTATTGTTAAGAACAATGAATTATGGTTTTTCATTAATGAGAAAACAGAATGATGAGCTGCAAGTACAAAAAGTGCTTTAGTTTGACTCTTATACTGGCTTGGAAACACATGAATGCGGAGTGATCTCCGAAGTCCTTAATAATGGAAGCTGATGCCATCTGGACGAAAATGTAATTCAAGATAGTCAATTAAGATATATGGTGTAATCTTTTTGTTCGGGGATCATGCTTTATTTATTGATCAAGGCCAAGAGAGAGAAGAACTTCCACCATCAAAGGATTTAATCGAGTGGAATGCAAGCTAAATTTCCAGCAAAATGATGGTGGAGAAGTTCATCCTATTAAAACTCATAGAGTGCAGCACTATGTTCAACTTGAAACTTGTTTAATCACACCTAAATAAGACTTCACTTCAGAAGGCCCTTCTTACATATTACACCAGTCTCTTAACTGTAATCACAAAAAAAACATGACATTTGTTTTAGCATCTTCGCTTTTGAAAGGACCAGTCATAAACCTTGAGCTAATTAGTTTGTTTCAAATAGGACATTCAAAGTCGAAAGGTAGTGATATTATAAAGCGACAGCCAAAAGCTTAGGGATACCAGGAGCTATTCTTTATGTAAGCAATAATTTCCTTTGTCTCATTCAACCGTAATACACATAGATTAAAAAATTCGGGGGAGACATGAGCAAAGAAACCAGTTTTTAAGTTGTAACAAACTTTAACACTTCAAACTGTATCTTGCAAGCCTGCTGTTCACGTGATATTTGTTGTGAATGAACTGCTTAATTCATCACTAACCTTCTGGACAAACCAAGATTACTGACAGATAGATCAACAGATGCTTGGGGGGTCCTTGGACTAGAAACTTTTGAATTTGGCAATGGTTTTATTCTTATTTTACGCTCAGCAGTAGTTGTCTCTCCATTCTCATCCCCAACATCTGCAGGAAGTTTTAACCGGGCAATTTCTTCCTCATGATTATCCCGAGGGAAGTAAAGAGGAAGCAATCTGCAAAATCAAAGATACTGTAAATTTTAACAGCCAAAACAATATACACAATGCTTGCACCCTCTCAAGTATATAGTAGAAAACAATGTACCAAGTATACCTTTTATATATCTCCGTATCGGATGATGTAGTTGTACAGAAAACGACTGCCTCTATTTTATCTTTCTGTTTCTCAAGAAACCGCCGTACAGTTCCTAATCAAAACAATAAAAGATGGAGTTACATTCAACAACTGGCAGATAAAACATTTAAGCAAATATATTTAATATGAGGGGATCTTTCTGAAGGAGATATCAGTTCTTTCCAGTCTCAGCACAGAAAGAATTATCTTTATCTTTATTTGAAAATCAAATAACGAACAGATAAGCAATTTATTAAGAAAACAGAGAGATATATTACTTATTGCAACATGAGCAGCAGGTTCTCGCGGGTAATTTTTGGCTTCGGTATAGATACAGCCCATCGCAATGCTGCACTACATAAACCAGCATAGTAAGTAGCGTTTTAAATATTTGAAACCTCTAAAATAAAAAGGAAACCAAGGGAGTGGCTCTCCCTTTTTCCTTTTATTAATCAAAATCACGGCATTAATAACAACCCACAGAACATATGAACATTAGATAACCTCTGTAATCCATTTTCTATAAGAAGTTCAAGGCAAGAGCGATAGCAATGACTTAGAGCGTTCTCGGCAGCAGTGTGGTATTTTACCGCATACTTCGGACCAACAGTGTGAATGACCCTCCTGCACACGAAACTCAATCAGCAGTACGTCAAAGGCTTATGATTATGCTGCATTTGTTCCATGCAAAAATTGTGATGAAAATCATGAACTAAGTTCAAACGGCAAGAGAACATTGAATATTTCTTTTTCTTTTTTCATACCTTGATCAACGGTAATTTACTTATTTTTTTATTTTAATTAATTTTACTTTACTATGAAAAAAATAGGGTGATACAGGAATGCATTTATACTACTACTACTGTTCAACAGTCAACACCCAACCATCATCATTCAAATAAAAAAATGTTAAGCGGCATGACGATTTTCTTATTAGAGTGTAAAAAGTAAGATATAGGAGCTTGATGACTTCAGTTTTCATCAGTAGCTCTGGAGAAAACAATATAGTTAGGTTAGTGGCATGAATTGAGATATGCCGTACTTCCTCCCAACCATGATGTCAAAGAATAAGATCGAATATTTTCTTTAGACTCTCACATTATCGGATCATTATTTAGATAATCCAACACAAGTACAATCACATTGTTCATGATCATGAAACAACTTATCTTTTTTGCCAGATACAATTGCAGCCTGGCTTTCATATAGCAATTTCATAACCAACTCAAACACCATGTATTGTGAGGTTTTGGTGAAGTAGACAGGTCATGGATATCCCTGAGTGGTTTGCAGCTGATACTTCAATATACATGTGCTCTTTTTTTCCCATTGAAGACCAGCTTAGCTGTTCACAGATTCCACCCCTATTTCCTTCACTATGTGAACATACTCGAAAAGTGGGCATTGATGGAAACAGCTAAATTTTTTAAGGAGAGCTCCAAATACGCCGGTTCATAGGTGAGTTCTTCTTTTGTATAAGGACGTTACCATGATCACAGAAGGTACCAAGAGGGACCAAAAAATCACATGAAGGGAAGTTGTCTCAAAAGAAATAGAATTTCTTTGAATTCTTGCAGATTTAGCGAATAATAGAACACACAATGAAAGCAAAGCATCCATATAGGCACCACCAACCTGTTGCAGTTAAAGTTAGTTGTTGGTGGTGCTTTTACACTGAGCCCGATTTTTTGCAGAAATCGTTTGAGTTTGGTTCCGATCGTATGACGATGCATGGACAGATGTGAGATTGAGAAAATCCCTAATTTTTAAGAATCCATGATTTGTCCTATAGTACAAATAATTGAGTACTGAATGAACTATGCCTTGATGGAGTAGAATAGATGTAGGGTGTTCACATAGCTGACTTCGACTAGTTAAAGATTTACTAGTGATCATTATTGCATATGTAAAGATAAGGTATTGCAGATCAACTTAAAAAGAAGTCAGTTACTAACATACTCAACAATAATGCACAAAGTTTATAAAAATCACCCACCTAGCAGGGAGATCATAAGCATTGGTAACTTTTGCCATTCCTGTCCGGCATCCTCCCTATGAAACAATGTAAATTGTACATAAATCTTTCTAGTGTAACCATCATAAGTTGAATACAAGGGCCAACAGTTGAAAAAGAAGTTAAATAGCATTTTTAAGCTGGAACAAACAGAAAGTGCAAGAAATAAATCTAAAGAAACTGCTCCCATAAAAATGTAAGGGAACTGTTTGAGGTTGATTGGTTGCCACAAATTATGCTTCTGACCCTATTTGTGAATCCATTCAGGAATTAAGTTTTGAAAAATCTGGAAAACATATGAAACATTGAGGAACCTACGAGTGTAGCACATTCCTCTGCAAGTCCAGGTCCAGCTGCAGCATGCAATCCAGGGCTGCTGTGTGCTTCATCTAAATTCTGTTGAGCACAAAATTGAAGTATAATTGTCAACGATTCCACTGACAGAAAAGTGTTTTCTTGATGTAGTTAATTGCAATAATTACTGGTCTCTACATTTCTACAAATTTCTTACTGAAATTGCACAAATTAGAACAAGTGCAGACATATCTTAAATAGATGGTATGTATGGAAATGAATTTAATCATCACACTGGTCGACCTTATGATCTTTTGGGAAGATGTCAAGTAAGACACATATTTCCAGGAAAAAACAGAAGACTCATCCAAAGCCTACATATACGTGTGTCAGTTTCTAGGTACTTCTAAGTTATGATAAACTTGCAAAGTAGAAATAGAATGCAAATTTGAATAGATATTACTCCTCCCATTGTTGGTAGAATCAAAATACATCCACTTGTACCACTTTTTATGGATAAAGTACCCCAAACATACTTACCCCGTCCCTTAAAGAAATAGGAACAGGATTGAAATATATTCTACCTTTTTGGCTCTTTAAAGTCTTCTTCTTATTTATAACAGTGATGTCGGGGATAACTACATGCACCTCAACTATTCCACTGTGTACCTACTACCTCCCACCAGTATATCTACATATAGGGTAACTCTGCCACCAAGGTTAGGTAGATGAGTAGGAGATCATCCAGGGTTTTTTGTATTTGAGTACTGAACCCACTTATTGACCATGATAACTAGCTCATGAAAAAGCATATAACTCTAAGTATCCCCTACTCCCTACTGTATTTACTCAAATCAGACACAAAAGTACCCTACTTGGAACTCAATATTTCAATGAAAACCCAAATTCTTTAGCTAGTCTGTTGGTGCAAGTTCATGTTTCTGTCACAACCTCAGAGAACGGATGCAAGCACACATACTATTTAATCCCTTACTCTCCAAATTTAAAAACACACATACTATTTGATCCCTTACTCTCCAAATTTAAAAACAAACAATGCAATGTTAATCCACAGAAGAAGCAAATACTACGTATGTCAAGAAACCTAATCAAAATAAATACAAAGATCACAACATACAATTATCTAGAAGTTACTTCTCACCTCATTTGTAGAGTTAACAACAGCATCTACCTCGAGATTCCAGGGGTCTCCTCTCCACAGGTATATCTTGGAGTTAATCTCATGATCCACAGGAAACTTGGAAACAATACCATTCGCATTGCCCTCAGACCCTGAAGCAGATGACAAAGGATCTGCATAGTCGGAATTAGGGTCTTCATTCTCATACAAGTACCTAATGTCAGAATCAATCCAACGTGGAACTTGATCCAGTGTCACCACAGAATCTCCACTATCAGTTGGTACCCCTCCTCGGGTAGTAGTTGCTACAGGCCGATACATAATTTCCTTCTCTTAACTCGAATCTCACTCCTATTCCTTCATAAAGAACAGGATATTCTCCTTTGTTCGATAACAGCTAAAGTCAAACACATACTGAAAAAATTCAGTAACCCCACGTTTCCACCAAAAGAATCAAATCCCCTGAAAAGAACACAAAGTATTATCCAACTCCATACACAGGACAAAACACCACAAAACTTAAGCTGGAAATAGGTATAATTCCCAATAAAAATCCAATCTTTACATCTAAAATTGCTCATCATACTAAACTAAACCTCAACCCCCACAAATTCAATTGAGCAAAACATCATTAATTCATTATCACTACATCAAAATCAACAAAAACAACCCCATTTTTAAAAATTAAACCAAGAAACCATCCAATTGATCAAACTTAACAAAATTACAACCTCAACAGAACCTATACCAACAAAACACAATTTAAAGGTTCTTCAACCAGATTCAAGAATCACATATACATTACCCCACAAAGAAAAAAAACTAACATATCAACAAAATCATCAACAAAACACATACCCTTTGAGAATTCTTCAAGAAAATCACCTGTGAATGGATGTGAAATTTCAACAAGACAACAAGCTAGGTTGGCAATAGGAGGGAATTGTGCTGGAGGGGTGGGGTCCAAAAAATGAGCTATAGCCAAAATCGGGACTCCCTTTGGAGATGGAGGAGTGGATTTGGGAATTTGTGGAATTTTTTAGCTTTAAGTTATCATTGTGGGTTGTTTTGTCATTTTCTATTCTTTGTAATCACTGTTTAATAATTTTTCATTAATTACTCAGGTGCCCTCTGAATTCTTGTCAGAGTTTCAAATAAGCACCTTTTGTGAATATTCCTCTTTTTTCCTTTTATGTAAAAAGAAAAATATTTTCATAAAATGAAGCTTTTTAACTTCCCTTTTGGCAGATGATATAAGAAAATTTCATAAATGACTTAATTTAGCCAGACAAATAGCTATAATTTGTATATTTATGTAATATATATTTAATTGAATGATATATTAGATGGATGGCGGAAGAGTTTGTGTAATTAAAATGTTGTATTTAGGTTATAATTATCAACTCAATTATGCGGGTATTTAGGTGGCGGGTATTAACTGAACCAGGCGGATGTCAGTTCTATCTGTTGAGCGCGAAAGATTTGTATCAACACGTGATCGTATTTAGGTGGCGGGTATCAACTGAATCAGGCGGGTGTCAGTTATATCTGTTGAAGACGCGCGAAAGAATTGTATTAACACGTGATATATTGTGTGTTTACTACAAAATCCAAAATATAATTACATTTTGCAACTTGTTGAAATTATTATTACTTATTATAATATTACGTTGGTTATTTTTCTATATTTAAATTATAATTATAATTCGTACATTCATTATGAAATTTACGTCCCATTAGTATATGTGAGTGTTGTAAAATATATATATATATATATATATATATATATATATATATATATAAAAATAAAATCTGAATAACGAAATTAGAAAAGATATATTGACAACAAAACTAGTAAAGATAACCAACATAAAAATAATCAACATTAATAATAAAATTAAAGAAATAGACAATGTTATTAATTTAGACGTGTTCACACGTCAAGTATTGGTCAAAATCAAAATCAAACCAATTTAGTAGATTTTAATATCATCAAAACGAAACTAAACGAACTGTAATATACATTTATCAGTTTGGTTGTTATAAATTTCAGATTGATTTGGTTATTCGACTATTAGTCATGCTTAAAGATAAAAGAAAATTTATATGAAAAGGGGGGGTAACAACTCGTTTGAAACGAAAAATAATTAGAATGATTATAATTGAATATTTTATGAATAAAGCTTCAAAATTCACCATTATCGCCTGAAAGACAGTAGCATTTCTAGTTCCGCCAAAAATTGTCACATACACTTATATACTTAAAATCAATAAGATAAATGTTCTCGTTTTGAATAATTTTTTTACTTTTATAAATAAATTATAAATATTTTTTAATGAAAACACATATACGTAAGATATTTAAAATTGTTTATAAAAATAGTAAGCACCTTTTGTGAATGTTCCTCTTTTTTCTTTTTATGTAGATGAAAAATATTTTCATGAATGAAACTGTTTAACTTCCCTTTTGGTAAAAGATATAGAAAATCTCATAAATGACTTAATTTAGCTCGACATTATGTAATATAGCTATAATTTGTATATTTACATAATATAGATTTAATTGAGGTGATGTATTAGACGGATGGTGGAAGAGTTTGTGTAATAAAATGATTGTATTTAGGTTATGGTTATCAACTTAATCATGCGGGTATTCAGGTGTCAGGTATTAACTGAATCAGGCGGGTGTCAGTTGTATCTGTTGAAGACGCGCGAAAGAGTTGTATCAACACGTGATATATTGTGTGCTTACTGCAAAATCCAAAAATCTAGTTACATTTTGTAACTTCTTGAAATTATAATTACTTATAATATTACGTTGGTTATTTTTTTCTATATTTATATTATAATCATAATAGTACATTCATTACGAAATTTACGCTCCATTAATGTATGCGAGTGTTGTAACATGATATATATGTAAGTTATAATCTGAGTAACAAAATTATTAAAAGAAATATTGACAGCAAAACTAGTAAAAATAATCAATGTTAATACTAAAATTGAAGAAATAGACAATGTTATTAATTTAGGGTGTTTAAAGGTCAATTATTAATCAAAATCAAAATCAAACCAATTTAGTCGATTTTAATAGTATCAAAACCAAACAAAACAAAATATATAATGCATTTATCAGTTTGGTTATTATCGGTTTCAGTTTGGTTTGGTTATTTGGATATTAACCATTTAAAATAAAAGAAAAATTTATTTGAAAGAGGGGAGATAACAATTCATTCGAAACGAAAAATAGTTAGAATGATTATAATTGAATATACAATGAGTACATCTTCAAAATTCACCATTTTGGCCTAAAAGAAAGAGGCAGTAACATTCCTAGTCCCACCAAGAATTATTACATACACTTATATACATAAAATCAATAATATAAATGGACATATTTGCTCTCTTAAATAAATTATAAATAATTTTTAATGAAAACATATATATATATATATTAGGATGCAACTATTTTCTCTTTCATCTTTCCTCTTCCTGGCTAAAACGTAAAACAAAAACTTACTTCTAATATTTCACAATTTTGTTATTTAGAACTTATTTACATTTTACCGTGAAAAAATTATTTTAAAATTTTTTACTAAAAAAGATAATTCATGTAAGAGTATATTGATCCTTCTCACAAGTTTTTTTTTTTCTTTTGACTATTTTTATTTATTGACTAATTGAAATTTATTATTTTGATGATCAAATTTATTTCTTTCACTTATTTTCTTGTAAAATTTATCATAAATGCTCTAAATATTTTTTTTATAGATATTAAATTAGATTACTTTATAGCAATAATAAAAAAAAGCTTTAAATCTTTTTCTACTCACGTCTTTTCTTTTTTATTCCTCTTATGTTTACACTAAAGAATGAAAGTAAAAATAAAATTTTTACTAAATTTCAAATGATTTTTTAAACTTTTGTAACGGTACATGTATATGTTGAGGTATATATTAGCTATTTTTTGATAATGGTAGGAGTATTTACAAGTCATTTTTATATTCGTGTATCAGCTTTAAATGAAAAAATTAACGGATTTATCTGACCGATTTCCTTAACATCAATATGCCACTCTCAAGCTCATAGTTTACTAATGCGATGTATTTTCAATGAAAGAATGTCCCTTGACAAGTTCTTCAACGTATTACTAAAAGCTTTTAATGTCATTACGATTCAATCTTCACTCTTTGCATCATCCATTTACATTTAATATTGAAACTAGCAATATCTATAAAGAGTACATAATAATAATAATAATAATAATAATAATAATAATAATAATAATAATATATAAATGTTTGATTTGATCCGATTCGATTCAGTTCTTCTTAACATAAACGAAATCAACCCAAATACTAAAAATTTTCTACAATTTAAAACCAAATCAAATCAAATCCAAATAAAATTGATTTACTTAATCAATTTGAATCGATTTTAATCTAAACAGTGACCAATCTTACTTATCATCCTTATTGTAATAAGATGTTTTTCATAAATAGCATATTCGATTTAATTATTTTCTTTTATTACCTAAACAAATTTAAACTCAAATCAGATACTATTTATTTTTAAAAATTTATAATTAAACACAAATAAAATCGATTTGGTTCGATTTTTCTATTTAAATCAATTTTTTTATCTATAACATGACCACCCCTAGTTGTTGTTGTTATTATTATTATTATTATTATTATTATTTAATATTGGTAAAGGAGAAGGTACGAAACTCCAGTACTAATGTTCTTCATAAATCGTTGCGCTTTATGCGTTATTCGATTAAAAATCTTCGTGATTAAAATGTGAAATAAAAATATTAACTTATAATATTTTGTAATTTTGTCATTTAGAGTTTATATATACTTTACCGTGAGAATAATTTTTCAAATTTTTTATTTTTTAGAAAAAATAATTCAATTTAGGGTATATTTTTTTATTTGAATCGTATTTTTTATTTAAGAAGTGATCACCCATAGTTATTATTATTATAATAAGAGTATTAATATTGGTAAAGGAAACAGTGATCACCAACAATTGCCACAAACAATCATACACGTAACACCAATAAAATAAATATTCTCGTCTTAAACGTTGTTATTTTCATAAATAAATTATAAATAAGTTTTAAATAAAAACACATATATATAAAATTTAGATAACAATGTAGTAATAATACGAATGCTAATATAGGTAAAGGTATTGATATTGTTTATAAATCACATTTCATAATTGAGTTTTATGCTTTATTCATATGTAACTATTTTCCCTCTCTTCTTTCGCTGCTAAAATGTAAAACAAAAAATATTTACTATAATATTTCACGATTTTATTATTAAGAGATTATATATATTTTACCGTAAAAAAATAATTTTAAAATTTTTACTTAAAAAAAAAAAAGAAGAAGAACAATTCATATAAAGGGTATATAGATCCTTCTCGCAAGTTTTTGTTTTTCCTTTTGATTATTTTTATTCATTAACTATTTTCAATTTATTATTTTGATGGTCAAATTAATTTCTTCCACTTATTTTCTCATAAAATTTATTATAAATGCTCTAAATATTTTTTTTAATAGATATAAAGATTAGATAACTATATAGCAATAAAAAAAAAACTTTTAAATCTTTTTTCTAGACACAGTCTTTTCTTTTCATTTCTCTTATTTTTACACTAAAGAATGAAAGTAAAAATATTTTGTTTACTAAATTCAAAATGATTTTTTTTTACTTTTTTTACTGTACATGTATATGCTAGCCATTTCTATAACGATTGGGTATATACGAGCTATTTTTTTTGTAATGGTAGGAGTAGGAGTATATGAGCCACTTAAGAGTATATCACCTCTAAATGAAAAAGTTGACGGTATATCAGACGCTTTTCGTGATATCAATATGCCACTCTCAAGCTCATAATTTACTAGTGCAATGTATTTACAAGCTATAGAACAATAGAAGAAATGTCCCTTTTGACATGTTCTTGTGCTTATGCTAATACTAACAGGTTATAAGGCTCAATCAAACTCCCCGTCTCCTATCGCGAATTTTCAGCATTACGCTTCAATCTTCACTCTCTGCATTCGGAAATTGAAACCAGCATCATCGATAAAGAGTAGTACATAATTGCGCGTTCATTCTACACCAGCCTTGTGCTTCAACATGGCAATGAAGCTATCTCTGTCTTCTGGTGTCATTCCTGCTGTTGAGCAATCCCCAACTCCCCATTCAGCTCCGCGTAAACAATACTTGTCTTCAATTGACCTTTTGTTCCTGAAAAAAAAAACACGAAAAATTACCATTTGGTTGGTACTTGATCGATGTGATTACAAAAAGTACAACATATGAAAGTGCATCATCAATCGTCGAAAAATCATACTACAGAAATGATATCTCGTGTGTGTGTATTCAAAAGCTAATCATTCGAGATGAAAGAAAACTTACTTCTCTTTATTTTGCTTGGATTTTTCGAGTAACTGTTTGAGCAAAGGCGACTCTTTGAATTTTTCATCGAGTTCTGCATACTTTTTCTGATTATTATCTGCAACAAAAGAGCATATCATGATCTTACTGCAAAATGTTAGCGGAGTTTTATTTACAATGTTAGTTTGAGATAATACCGTTCCAACGATTAAGAAACTCAATCTTAGGTAATTCAGGGCCAGGAACTGATTCTATACCAGTATAACCCGAAAGAAATCCAGCATTAGCTGCAATTGGAACAGAATGACATCTTTATTAGTATCTAAACATTGAAAACGAATAAATTGTATTGAAACTAAATTAGATAAACAAAACAGTTTATCATTTCCTAATGAATATGAACCCTCTATATCCCTTGAATACACAAGTTCGACGAAAAAACTAATAGTTTTAAGTTGAGACTATGATGACTGACATTCCTCACTTACACGACGATGGATCAAAGAGAATAATACTCCTCTTGAATGGACAAAATGTATATGCTTATGTTACGTCCTGAAATTCAAATTCTAGATCCGCTTCTATAGTCATAGCTCAATACATATAACATCAAGACTATGTAAACAAACATAAGAAAAGGCTAAAGGGGCAAAGTAAAAAAGATTGATCAAGATAACATTACCAGGAGAGGACCATAGAAGAACAGCAAGGCAAGCAGAAAGCGGAACGAATGACTTGGGAGATGAATAAGAGAAAAGATGAGGAGTTTTTCTAAGTGAAGAGATTAGTACTGGTTTTCTTTGAAAGATTGATGGGAATGGTTGAAGAGCAGTTGAAGGGAATTGCTTCATTGGAGAAATAGGAGTAGCCATAGTCATAATTCTGCTTTTGCTCTGCTTCCACTAGACCAAAAAGTAGTAGTAGAAGAAGAAGATAGGGAAGCACAAGAAAACAAATGGCCATCATTCAATTTCAACCAAATGGAAGTGTTAGTTATCTTGTTGGGCTTTGGGCCATCATTTGTTAGTTGGACAATTTGTATATTATAGCAAAGTTTCACATATACCAAACAAAATGTATATTATAGCAAAGTTTGTATAATTGCGCTCCATAGCAAATATATATATGTATAATTTACTATATATATACAAAGAAATTAATTGTATAATTCGCTATGCATATTCAAAAGAAAGCAATAGTATACAAATCAATTGTATAATTTGTGTATGTATAAAACGAGAAAGAAAAAAAAATTGGCAGGAAAATATTTGTATTGTATAATTATAAGTGAATAGGATGAAGATATATGTATATACAATTGTATGTATAAGTTTCTCTTACTTTGTTTTACTTTGTACAAACAGAAATGCAATTTATACAGTTTGTTTTCGTTTGTATAAGCGATAGAGGCGAGCAAGATCTGGGAGAGGGGAGAGAGGGGAACGAAAATATATATATATACACAATTTTTTTCTCGCTTTATACAAACAGAAACACATTTTATACACTTGTGTTTGTATAAAAGTGAAAGGGAGCGAGTAAGAGATGGAGCGAGAGAGGGAGAGTAGCGTGTGAGAGTTTGAGGGAAAGAGGTGATTGGCAAACAGTATGCTACCAGGTATAATTGGATTGAAGTGTGATTATAATATCTAATTTAATTTATTAATTTGTCATTATATACAATTTACCCTATTTCCTTGGCTCATTTTTCCTTGAGTCGGAGTCTGCCAGAAATAGTCTCTCTACTAACACGGGATAAACATGACCAAAATGGTTACACTATATATTAGCAACCTTTATATCATTTACTCGCTATTTTGTTGTTATTTAATGTTGACTCTTGTTTAAATAAATTTAAATATCTTTCGATACAAAAGTTTGAGTCAATTATCAAGATTTTCTAAAATGGATGCACTTGTCATAACTAAAGGAGCATCACCAAGAGTTAAGTACAACATTTAGGTCTTCTGCCCTACAACTAAATAGTTCCAGAATATTCATCGGTATGTGTCTAGTTGAGCACGCTTCAGGTTGAACATTTACAGAGTTGGCTTGCGTTTTCTGATGAGCTATCATGAGGTCGTGGAGTTTATCCTTCGAGCATCATCTTTGCAGCATCGACTAATACTGGACGAAGATCATTAGAAGCTCGACCAAGAACAGTGTACCCTTCCTTGTCCTCAATGTCAACATCTGCTCCATGTCTTATGAGGAGCAAAGCTACCTGTCGAGTAAACATAATCACAATGTGTTGCTGTTTTGTCCCAGAATGAGTGTTCAAGAAAAGACAATCTCCTTATCTCACAAACACACAAGAAAAAAAAAGAGGGGTGGGATCTGTGAACTGTTCACTTGTAAGATATTTATGGTCCTTTCGATCTATATAGCTCATGAACAAGATTTATGTACCTCTTTATTGCCGCATACAACAGCAGTCATCAGAGGTGTTTCCCCTGCCTTGTCAACTTCATCAACTTCAGCGCCTTCCTCAACTAATAGTTCACACAGCTGAGAGTTCCCCGTGCTAGCTGCACGATGCAATGGGGTGCATCCTACCTATATCACATATTAATAAACCAACAGCAAGAAATTATGAACACCCTAACTATCAAATATAATAAGCTTTTCAAGGAGATGAGTAGTCCAAAGCATAAGATTACAAGCCTTGTCTTTTGCATTGATCTTAGCACCACGTGAAATCAAAAGTTCAGCTATTTTCACTTGACCCTTGCTAGCAGCATAATGAAGAGCAGTGCGGCCACCATCATTTTTCAGATTTACATCAGCCCCTATTTACAAATATATTAACATTTGCCATCACAAATTCATGGCTCAACTATTAAAATGAGTGAACTGAATTCATTGAAGCTCTCTAAACAATGCTGACAAAAGCCGGTACACTTTCACAGGTTAGTGAAATACACGAATGCGTAGGTGGACAGGCACAAAAACACAAATTATTACAATTCAGTTTCCGTTGTGAATCATTTGATTACTAAATGGCTGACCACTGCAATGTCAGGTAGGCAAAATGCAAAAGATTTGTATATAAATTAAAACACAATACCATTGATGTCCAATAGCTTTTATAAGTAATGGCCAGCTCGATCTACTACTACCTCGTCCATTGAGTATAACAGAGCAAATGATGATATAGCAATGAACATAGAGAAAATTCAGTAATGCTATATTTTTAACTGTACATCCACGATCATATGTGTTTAGCACATCAATCAATTTCTTCTGCTCCTTGAAATCCACAAGTCAGTGGAATTATTGCACACAAATTAATTAAACTCCAAAAGGCTGATAATTCTATAGAAAACTGTTCTCTTAAATGCATAGAGATCTTTTGGATTTTTTACTTTCATTTTGACATATCGTTTCCAGTTTGGTAAAGATAGAATCTTTTTGATGAAGTTTGTAAAGATGAAATCTTTATATGACATAGATAAAACGTTCAACACAACAAATTGTTATACTACTCACCTCTGCTAAGCAAAATCTCCACAATTTCCACATTACCACTGCTTGCGGCAGAATGCAACGGCACCCAACCTTCTTCATCACCACTATTTATACCACTCACTGACGGATCAGCAGCTGCAAGAATCTTCACCACCTAATATGCCATCACAAAAACCCAAATTTCACAAAGTTATTATGTCAAACCAATATTCAACATTATAAACATCACATTCAGGAATTAGATAAAGTTTGTACGCCCTCTCTCTCCCTCCCCAATTTGTTCGACTCCATTGCTATTTGGAGAATCAAACATAAAAATCCTTTCCTATGATTTACCAAATGTTGAAAATAATGTGATTTGCACACACACACACGCACCCCTTTTAACCGAAGATATTTTTTTAAACATTTCCCCTTGTTGAAAGTCGATTCGACTAACTCCAGAACTAGATATGGCTTAGACTAATTCATCTTTTACTAAACAAAAGTACATTTAAGTTACAATTCTAGTTATCAACTGGTAATATGATCTATGTTACTCGGACTCTCCAAAAGTGTTATTGCACCCTTATTGGATCCTCCAAGAGTATACTAAGTTTGAAGGATCTGACACGCAAACTACAACATTTTTGAAGAGTCCGAGAAACATAGAATATGATAACATTTTTAAAAAAGAGGATTAGTTTTAGCGTGCGCACAGACTCACTCACTGCCACCATTATTTAGAGAAGAAAGATGCATTTCAATCCCACCCTTTAACTACTACAATTTGCTTCATTTATCTTGCTATTTTGTTGTTGTTATTTTCCTTTCGATCCGACTTTGATTACACTTCGTTTGATCTTATTTCTAGTTAAAGTTCACAAAGTTGGAATCTTGGACAGGAAAAACATCAAACATGTAGGATACCAGGAGAATCCTAATTTCAAAAATATTAAAATTTATCTCAAAAAGATTAACATACCAACAATTGAATTCGCATCAAAACTAATTCTCGCAACCTGAGCTCCACCAATCTTTAACTACAAAATCCCGATCCAAGGGAATTCAACATCTACTCTATATACATAAAAATAATTTTAACATTGTATATACGGTATAATTTTTCGCGGAAGGAGTTACACGAAGCACAATTTTTACTCGTTTTCGCTGAAATTACCTCAGAGTGTCCGAAAGAGACGGCAACGTGAAGGAGAGAACGATCATCTTCATTACGGAGAGAGAGGGATTTGAGGAGTTGTTCTTCAGGAAGTGATTTGAAGAGCGATGAATCACCAGATTCAGCGGCTTTGAACAAATCTTTGTCTTTGATTTGAGCTGAGGATTTTTCCGGTTCCATTTACGCCGGGATTTGTACGGACGGTAGGGTATCAGTAGGGTTTTAGCTGGCGCCGGTGGGGTTTTGAAACTGAAGACTCTGAATTTGCCGATGTATAGTTTTGAGATGAAATGGAGGGTAATATGGGAATTTACGCTCCTTCTTTCTAATCGGCCCCTTTTAGTGCATCGAACTGCGCTTCACGTAACGTATCGTTCGCAAATGAACAAAAACAAATAAATAGAATTTCTTCAAATATCGATGAATAAATTTGTTAAACAATAATTGAAAATAAAAAAAAAAAACTTCCATCAACTCGTTGTTGGTGTTAGAGTTAACGAAAATTAATTCTTCAATGATTTTTCAATAAAAATAAATACAGAATACATCAATACGTCTTACTTTTAACTAGCTCAGCAAATGAGTAATTGTATTCTACATATCTTTTTCTTACTGAGCTATTTGATGAATAGATTATAATTAAGTATAAGAAACTTTGAAAATTTTAGTATCACAGTGATAATATTTTAATCAATCAAGTAATATTTAAGGACGATCATAAAAGAGTAAAAAATTTTACAATCTATAAATGATAAAACGAATGTATTTAAGTAATAACTATCATTCTATAAAATTAAAATACGATTAAAAAAAAACAAGGTGATCCCAAAGGGGTGACCTGAGAACACAAGTGTACTTTGGTCCGCAATTTTTTCAAAAAAAGACCAAAATGCACCTGTGTTTCCAGGCACACTCCTCTGGGGATTCACCATTGCTCATCATCATTCATATTAATAATGTGAATATATCAACCTAAATTGGCATTTATTTATAATGTTTTTTGTGAACAAATCAGAGCATCACAATGTGGTCATTCTATCAACACAAATGAGAATATTTTGGATACTATGTTGTCATATATAACCTATAGTTTAATATTCCTAGCAGTTTCCTAATTATCAGCTTATTAAACAAACGTTATAATAAAGAAACGAAATTAAGAAAAATTAACGTATTTTACAAGTAGCTAAAGTTTCTATTGATATGTTAGTTGGTTTTACTTAATTCTCATCCAATTTAAGTATTTGTAGAACGATATATAACATAATGACTATTAAATAACTGGATTAATACAAAATATAATGGATCGAAACAGGTTCATTCGAATCTCCATCAATAAAAAATCACATAATATCTCTTCCAAATCATGTTCATCTCCCTCTTTCCTCTAACAACATGTATGTATCAAATATAGTTATTTCAATATGTATTCGTTGATACAATCTATATTGAATACATTCTATATATCTAGTATCTCTCCTCTCTCTCGTATCTCATTAATTTCACTATCTTCTTTTTTTAATCGTATTATTACTATGAATCACTATTATATAAGCTATATCGTTAATAATTATAATTCAAACGATAACTTATTTACGTTCCCTTTTTAAGTCGGGGCCACATCCTTTTTGTATTGAAGGAGTGACTTGTGACTCGACATTAGCAAGTTGTTCATCCCCAATTTTAAAAATGTCATTTAGCAAAGTTGATATTTATAATAGTGTTATGTAGTAATACTTATTATTGCCCCATAAAGAAAAGATTGAAAAATAAAGTACGACAATACGAGATCCTAAAATCCTTAGACTTTAGAAGGTATAAGTATTCTTAGACTATGATTGAATTTCAGAAACACTCTTAAATAAGTTAAGTTCTTATTATCCTTGAACTCATTTTATATATAATTTTATGCAGCTTTTGACCTACGTGACACATTTCATGACTTTACACAATTGAACCGCGTGAAAGATACTTGAATATCACATAAGTTAAAAATGTGTATAAAATTTTTTTTAAAAAAAAAGCGTTCAAGAGGATAATAAAATCTTAATTTAATTAAGATGTGTTTGAGATTTGGATCATAATCTAAGAGACACTCGTACCTATTCCCTATAGTATATAATCACATAGATATATGACTTATTTAATTTATACTATTTTCTAAATTATTTTTTATAAAAAAAAAATTCAGTCAAACTCAAACAACACAATAATGAGGAGTTTCCTACTTTTTTTTCTTTTCAAATCCTTCATTTATGGAGTCAAAATTGAGATAATGTATCCTAAATGATGGGGAAACCTTGCAAAGCAATAACTATGGGTCATTGTGTCACAATAAAGGGTCCGTTTGGCCATAGATTTTTTAAATAATATTTGGAGGAAAATTTAGCAAATAATGTTTGTTTATATAATTTGTTATTATTTGATAAATATTTTAAATTTTTAAATACTAGTTTTTTTTAGTTTTTGGGTCAAATCTCATTATATGGAATCTTTTAAAAATTATTTTTTTACCTCAATCTTTTATCTTTTACAAAAACACTCTCTATAGTAATTGTTTGCGTTGTATTACCTAATTATTTACATGAACACTAAAATAGTGATGAAATATTTAGTGAATATTAAATAATGATATGATTGTTGATGAAAATGATGAAAAATCAGCTCAAGGTAACAAAATCACGTGTTTAGTCTACTTCATAATGTATGGAATGATGTTTGTTGCACTCACTCCAAATGGTGTGATGGACACTATTTGTTATTGTTGTAACGAACATCCAGTTGACTTGTAATGCAAACTTATAGTCAGTTTTGAAAGTTTTAAAACTTATGGGTATAAATCATATTTTTCTAAAAAGGTTAAATATATTTTCCAAATCCTATGACCAAACACATGGTGAAATTTCACCCAAATCTTCACTCAAATAATATTTAGCAAACATATTTAAAAATTTATGACCAAACACTAATGAATAATATCTTTATTTTCCACCGTATCTCTCATTCTATATTACCTAAAATAAAATCAATCGATAATTAAAAAAAAAAAATCTTTAACAAAGGTAAAGTACGGGATAAATCCTATCCATTGAATCATAATCGTCATTAGTTATGCATGATGTTATAATTTAAAGCAGTAGCCAAAATTTGTAGCATCGTTTTAATTATTCTGCCGACAGAAATTTAATATATATAAATCTTTAATTCTTTGTCCTCTCGAGTTCCTTTTCACCAGCATCACATTTGATTTCTTGTCGTGCCATGTTATCACTCGATGTATTATTTTTTTCGTCCACAATTATTTGGATTATCAATTTAAATAGTTATTTGGATTATCAATTTAAATAGTTAAGAAATAATTAATTTTTTTCGATTTTATTGTTGATTAATATAATTCAATTAAAAAGTTATATAAATTTTTGATATACTAAAGTTATATTAATCAAATTACACCTTATATTAAATTTTTTTTTTAAGAATGTGTATGATTTTACCCTGACAAACAATTATAAACGGAAAGAGTATTAGTTTATAATATATATATATTGAATAAAATGATATATTTTGCATAGTTTATAAGTAAAATTTGTAAAGACTAAGATATATACAGATTTAATCTCTATCTTAAAATTTTATCAAATAAATAATTAGATAACATTATAATAAATACCAAAATTGTTTATATATTTTTCTTGCGACTTATAAAATTACGCGAGATATATTATGATTAGACAGGGGCGTAAAAGTAATTTGGGAGTAGTTGTAGACTTGAAGTGTAGTTGGATAGACAATTAAATGGTTTTTAATGAACATTAATTACTATCATAAGCTTTAATTTGATAGTACTTTATTAGTAGTTGAAAGCAATTTAATTATTTGAGAAAAAATCGCGTATAATGTGTGTGGCCGACACCTCTCTTGATTTGGATCGATCACGTTTGATGGGCCCTCCATAAAAGTGGGGCCCATTAGACACGTTCAAACAGTTCACACCACCTCGCCATTAAAGCCCAAAAAAAATATCTTCACTATTTATTATCCACTCGTTAATTATTAGTTTCGTTTCTAAATAGAAAAATTGTATAATAGCAAATTAATAACTTAAAATAAATAAAGTAGCTGGAGTTTAATTTAATTGTGCTCCCTAGCAAATGTTTACAAAAATTGTCAGGTGTCTCTCTCTTAAATATCTCGTTCGCTACTCTCCTCCAATCTCTCGCTCGCTTCTTCACTTTTTATACAAACACAAGTGTATAAAAATTGTTTCTAATTGTATAAAGCAGAGAAAATTGTATAAATACATATATTTTTGTTCCCCTCTCTCCCCTCTTCAAGATCTCGCTCGCCACTCTCCCAAATCTTGCTTGCCACCTTCGCCTTTCTCACTTATACAAATAGAAGCGAAATGTATAAATTGAGTTCTGTTTGTATAAAGCGTGAGAAAATTGTATATAACATGCAAGTACATATACTTTCGGCCTATATACTTATAATTATACAATAAAAGTACTCTCCTGCTCGGTTTCTTTTGCCTTTCTCTCTTTCTCGTTTTATACAATTCTTAGATTGTATCAAATTTCTCTGTTTCTCGTTTTATACAATTTGATTCAATTGTATATTCTTTGTCAATCTTTTTTGTCTTTTTCTCTTTCTCATTTTATACAAATTCAAATTGTATATTATCGTTCTATACACTTATAATAATACAATTCGTTTTATACACTTCGTTTTTATACAGTTCTCTGCCCAAGTGTCTTTCTCTTTCTTATTTTATACACTTCTTTTTATACAATTTGCTTCAACTGTATATGTATAGCGAATTATACAACTTCTATGTTTGCTATGGAGCGCAATTGTGCAAACTTTGTTATAGCATACAAATATTAATTTTTTATTTGCTATATGTGAAAGTTGTCCTTTCTAAATTAGTAACAGTCTTAAAAATACTTTGATACTTAATTAGGATATACTCTTCGATTTACCATACGATATAACAAATGATTTCAAATTTTTATAAAAACATGAAACTCTCAATAATCCCTAAACTTGATGAAAATTATAGAATTGCGTGTTTACTCATAATAAAAGATTCATGGTGCATTAAATTTAATTAATCAAGTAAAATGTTTTTCTAAAGCTACTAATAATTAAAAATAAAATTAATACTTCCTCTGTCTCATTTTATGTGTTATTTTTTGTTTTTTTGAGAACATTTGCATATGAATTTTTGAATATTTTAAAATAAAATTTATATATTTGTAAACTACGTAAAAAAAAATTATAAGTCACTATAATTGATAATTTAAAATATTAAAATAATTTATAAAAAATTTAAAATAAAAAATAAACTTATTTAAATATTAAAATACAAAAAATATCAAATAACTTTTTAGAAAACTTTCGAATCAATCAGAACAAATGAGGTACGTGCCAGAAGAGACTCTATATATACAGCCTCCTTACTATTCAAATCATCTCTCATATACACAATTCAATCTTCTTCTTCACAAAAAAATCATGAATTTTCTGTCATCGTTGGCTAAGAGCGCCGGAGCCGGCGACGATTCCAAAAAAGCCGGCGAGGAATCAGGTTCGACAACAGAGCTTTTCGCCAGTGCTAAAGTGTTAGCAGATGCTGCTCAGAGTCAATTCAACAAAGATTCCGAAAAAATCGATAACAAAAAAGTGGCTGAAGCAGCAGCCGATGTGCTCGACGCTGCACAGAAATACGGAAAATTAGACGAAACTCAAGGAATTGGACAGTACGTTGAGAAGGCCCAAACTTATCTCCACCAGTACGGTGGCGATAAGGCTCCGGCCGCCGCACTGGTTGCTGAAGAAGCAAAAGCACCAGCGCCTGCACCGGAATCGGATCCGGCGCCGGCGCCGGTTGTTGAAGGAGATAAGGAGGAGGAAAAAAAGAGTGAAGGAGCTGATTATCTTAAGATGGCTGGTGATTTCTTAAGCAAGAAGTAATTAGAGTTTAATTAACTTTTTTTAAAATTATGGCTGATGTTATATTTCAGTTTTTTTTTCTTAATTTGCCACTGTTCACTGCCGGCGCCGGCGCCGGAGTTGGGTTTATGTAATATGTATGTAAGTTGTGTGTATTTCAGTGAAATTTGTGTTTGTTTGAATTTATTAGTGTTATCTTCGTTGCTTCTGGGATATAAGTCAAGAACAAAGATTAATCTTATTTTTGAGAGAAAAATATCTCATATATATTATGCGTTTTGATTGAAAATGTTATGACGATATTAAAATTTGAAAAAAATTGTTACTTATATTTAGTGTATTTTAAGATATGTACATATTTATGTGGGATATAAAAGATATTGCATAATTATAAATTGAATAAATATATATACTTTTAAAATATACTACTCCCTCTATCTTATTTTTTCGACATTTTTTGTATTTCGAAATTTAAACAAGTTTATTTTTGATCGTATGTTTTTCACATATCGTTTTAGCATTTTGAATTATCAATTACTATGACTTATAGTACTTTTTATGTAGTTTATAAATATATAAATTTATTTCGAAAATTTAAATATTTCATTCATAAATATCCAATTAAAAATTAAATTATTTGACTTTCAAAAAATAAAAAAAATCACAACACAAAAAATATATTAATTAATAGCAAGATAAAAGTTTTTTATAAAATTTAATTTTAACTAAAATTAAAATATTCTTCTTTATTTTTAATAAACTTTCGACCCACCTAATATTATACTCTTGAATAATAAAAAGTGATCACCTAAACATATGTAGGAGGCTCTGTACCATCATCAAGCTAAATATTTGAACAAGTTAGTCATAAGATAAATTTTAACTATTTATTGATTGTTTATCATTATTTATTTTATTTAAGCTTATTCTTTCATCTATATTTGTCTTTCCTCGATCCTATTGTATTACATCTAATTCTCACATATTTTATTGAAGTATTTATATATCTTTCTTTTTATACGTTAAAATCATTTTAATTTTTTTCTTTTAATTTTACTCACTATAAATATTACTTATACTTTATTTTGAATATTTTTATTTCTAAATTGCTTCTAATATATCTATACATCCATCTCAATATTCTTTTATCTTTTAAATAGAAAAGGTTTTATTTAATTCTTTTTTATACTATAAAAATAATTTAATCATCACTCTATATATATCGTTATCTCTCTATATTATAATTAAATTAAATATGTTTACAAATCAATTATTCATCTACATAACATATTTGAACTAGTTTAAATTACATCTCAAATATTTATACACCCTTTTTATCTTAAAAAAGGGTATAAAATTATAAATTTTTAATCTAATTTTATCTAAAATAATATATTAATAATAACAAAAGCAAAAGTTAGCCTTGAAAATAATGATTTATCATTGGAAAGCTTTCCATAAAAATACTGTTTGGTTTATTTATAGAAAGTGTTAGGCAGCGACTTAAACACGTTCTTTCTATATTAGCCCTTCAATTAAACTTTCTATTTTCTTTTTTCTTGGTCTATTTTTATACAAGTCTTCTAATCGTACTTCTTAGGTCATAATTTACTTAATATAATTTAATTATATAAAAAAAAATTAACACAAATTTAAATTTAATTAAATTTTAATATAAATACGAAATACTAAGTGAGAAATAAAAGAAATATAATTTAATTTTCTATAGAATTTAAGAAAGAAATGAAAATATATTATTGACTAACGTTTCAATGTATACTAATTAATATTAATTGTGAGATAATTCATTTTTTATTCTTTTTATTTGAGGAAGGGATATTAGTGATATGCGGAAAATAATCGTTGTTCACTTGTATAAATTTTACTCTACACCTATAAAATTACGAAACTTTTGTGTAACTTCTCATTTTTTCAGTAAAAATCTCTAAAGCTCTCATATAAATAATTCACATTCACCAATTTTATTTATTTGAATCACATTTTAATTGCTTCAATTTGTAATAATACTATACTAATTTTCTTATTAACTATCTAAAACAAAAAAAAAATTATGGATGCTCTTTTTGCTAAAGGAAAAGAATTTCTTAATTCCAAAGATAAAGATGATGAAAAAGAAACTCCCAATCGCAGTGAAAGAACAAAACATCATGATGACGTGGATGATTCCGATGACCACCCACAAAGAAAAACTGCCGGCAAGTCTGGCGGTGGCGGCGGTCGAGGTGGTGGCCGGTCGGACAGCGAAGGTGACGACGAGAGGCCCGCTGGCGCCGGACGTGGTGGCGGTAAGGCGGCGGCAGGCACCGGTGCTCAAAATCCAAATGAGCACAAACAGCCAACAACCTCTGAGCTAATGGCCAGCGCGAAGTTGGTCGCTGCAGCTGCACAATCCCAATTAGGCGGCGGCGGCGAGGGTAAGCCAAAAGAAGAATTGGACACCGGAAAGCTTGCCGGAGCCGCCGCCGACATCCTTGCAGCCGCTTCCCATTACGGCAAACTAGGAGATGATGGAATCGGTAAGTACATCGGACAAGCCGAGGATTATCTTCATGGATACGAGCTTAAGAATTCAAAACCCAACAAATCTGGTATTGGTACTGGTGCTGATGCTGAATCTGGTAGTGGTACTGGTGCTGCATCCAAAAAGAGCACTTCTAGTAATGCGGAGCACAAGAACTCATCGGAGTCTCACCCACGTGGCAATACAAGAGATGATGATGATCATGATGATGAGCACGCCACGAAAGAGAAGAAGATGCCATCAAAGAAACCATCCGGTGACAATCAAAGTCATGATCGTGAGGAAGGTGAGTATGTATATTTATGTCATTGTTATATTAAAAGCTTACTCCCTTTGTCCGAAATTATTTATACGGTTGCGCTTATCGAAAGTCAATCTGCCTAATTTTCAAAACTAGATTACATCAATTTGATATTTTAAACAAAAAAATTAGATATTCTAAAACTAGATGAAAAATACAATTATTTACATATTAATATGATGAAAAATTAATCAAAATTTTTATAGTTTAACTTTAAAAATAGAAACCACATTTTTCAAGAGAAAGTTGTTACAGATGATATGGTTACCATATATATATTTTTGATGATATCATGTTACAGTAGGTAGAGGGATGCCTAAGAAACAAGTTGGTGATGATCATTCCGGAGATGAGCACACGATGAAAGGTAAAGAAATGCCTCAGAAACAATCCGGTGGTCGTGAACGTTCCAAAGAAGACGATGATGATCCGAGATCTGGACGTGGTGAAAGTGAAGGAATAGCGAAGAAAAAACCTGTTGGGCATGGCCATGATGAAGATGATAGTCGCTCTGGAGGGGGTTATGGTGAATACATAAAAAAAGCACAAGGATTTCTCAATAAAAAGTCCGACGGTGGTAATGGAAGTCCAAAGGCCGATGGAGATTCCGGAGGTGGGGTCATGAAAATGGCTCAAGGTTTGTTTAAGAAAGATTCAGACGACCGTAGCCCCAACAAACACGACGAAGATGGGAACAAAACAGATTATCTCAAGATGGCTGGAAGTTTTTTCAAGTAGAGATTATACTGGATACGTTATTATTGTTATCGTAATAATAAAAAAGAAGTATAGACTAATTGTAACATAGAATATCATGATCTGTTTTGATCAATTCTTTTGTTTTCATTTCTTTGCTAAAGTTTGAGTTTTAGCTATAGTTTGATTTGAACTGTAATAATGGTAACATGTACAGTGTGGCTATCAGTTGCCATGCAAATACTATTAATGTACTTGTCAATTAGTAGAATATATATAATTTTTATTTGATTCATATTTTTTTTTGTTATAGAAACTTTAAAAGTAACGTGCCTTATTTTTTCTTATTTTTATTGTTCTAATTAATTTGACATAGTTTTTTAATAAAAAAATAAATAAATTAATCGTATATTATAATATATCACTCTTTAAATATAATTAATTTAAGGGAAAAGGGTCAAATATGCCCCTAAACAATTAAAAAAGGTCTAGATATACCATCCGTTTAAAGTTTGGTTCGCTGATGCGCTCGCCATCCAACTTTTGGTGCAAATATGCCCTTATAGGCGTTAGTTGTCATGTTGGACATATCCAACTCATTTTTCATTTATTTAAATGCCACATGGAATTGACATGTCATTTTGACATTACCACATAACATTTATATGAAAATGGAAAGATATTCAGACTCATAAACACCTAATCCGACAGATAAATCAATCTCCTTTTAAATAAATTATCCAACCAATTTTCAACAATTTTGTTTAGTTTTAATTTTTTTCAATAAATTTCGAAAATGAATAATTGATTAATAAAAAAAGTAGAAAAATATGAAATAAGTATAAAAGTAACACCAAAAATTCATAAATAATTATAGTAACCTTAAATTCAATTTGAATATTTTTCTTTAAAAATTTATTTTTTCGATAAATCCCGAAATGAGTAATTGATTAATAAAAAGTATGAAAAAAATATAAAATTAACGGCAAAATTAAAAAATAAATACAGTAACCTTAAATTCAACAATTTTTTTTTAATTTTAAATTTTTTCGAAAAATCCCAAAAATGAGTTTCTTAACAAAAAAAAATGAAAAAATATAAAAATTATGCAAAAAATTCACAAATAAAAAATAGGAAAATATGAAAAATATAAAATAATTTTTTTTTGAAATTATTGAATTTAAGTTTACTATATTTATTTGTGAATTTTGACGTGTATTTTTTATTTTGTTTTCATATTTTATTTTTTTTATTAAAAAATTACTCATTTCCGGGATTTTCCGGAAAATATAAAAAATTTTAAAAAATTGTTGAATGAAATAATACTATATTTATTTGTGAACTTTTGGCATTAATTTATATTTTTTTATTAATCAATTACTCATTTTCAAGATTTATCAAAAAATAAAAAAAATTTAAAAAATTGAAATGTTAGATTTAAGGTTACTATATTTGTTTGTGAATATTTGACGTAAATTTTATATTTTTTTTTCATATTTTTATTAATCAATACTCATTTTCGGAATTTATCGCAATAATAAAAATTAAATTAAATTGTTAAAAATGGGTTGGATAGTGAATTTAAAAGGAGCTGATTTATGGGTCGGATTAGGTGTTTATGAGTTCGAATATCTTTTCATTTTCATATAAATGTTATGTTAAAAGGTCAAAATGACATGACAATGCCATGTGACATTTAAAGAAATGAAAAATGAGTTGGATATGTCCAACATGACAACTAACGCCCATAAGGGCATATTTGGACCAAAAGTTGAACGGCGAGGGCATGAGTGTGCCAAACTTTAAACGGAGGATATATCTAGACCTTTTTGAATAGATTAGGGGCATATTTGACCCTTTTCCCTTAATTTAATAATGCCTTAGAAAAATTATTATACTTTTTACGGTCATGTTAGTGGGTGGTATTCATCATTTTGCATTTCTAATGAAGTTGTCGAGAAAGACGAGCAACTGCAATATCAATATTATATAATAACGTATATAAATAAATGTACAGCATTGATACATATTTATGCGTTACTAGATTTTGAAAACGTGCGTTGCATGTTTGTCCCTTGTAATTATTATAAAATATATATATACTTAAAAAATTAAATTTTAGAATAGAAAATGTATTTGTATTACACGCTACTTAGTATAAATATTCGTAAATTATTTAAATACAATTACAAAATATATAAATAGTTATTCATAAATTAAGTAATCAAAAGAGAAAGAGTGTAACACCAAATTAGCTAATGAATTCGAAAATAAAATGAAATAGAGTAGACTAAAAACAATAAAATAGCTAATGAATTCTAAAACATTTAAATAACAAAAAATAAAGAGAGAAATAGTTCTAGTTTATAAGAATAGAGAACTTCTTCAACAACTAACAAAAGTATAAACAGATTTATCTCTTTTTTATTGCATATGTGATGAACAATTACATTCATCAACAATTATCCATCAATAATTATACATTAGAATAACAAAGCGTATGCATCAACAAAAAGTAATTGTGTTGAACAATGTATCAGTGTAATTACATTCACCAATAATCATTCATCAACAGTTATACATCGGAATAACTAAATGTATACATTAATATAAAGTGATTTTGAAGATAATTTTTTTGATATTATAGTTACAAGTTTGGAATTGTAAAAGTCATTTAAAAATTGATGATATACATAACGTCTATGAGAATTAGATTGTTTAAAGTTGGAAATATGTAAAGTTTCTTACTAAAATCTAAATATGTGCCATATTAAGATGTATGGTAATTCAAAGGACATTTTTGTTCTTTAATGTTAAAGGATATTTCGAATATAATTTACTGTCTTTTGTTGTTACGGAACACTTCATCTACCGAACTCTATTTTAGAATAAAAAACAAATTAAACATTTCTTTAATTAATCCTACCTAGAAACATAATGGAAATACCACATAAGTATTATTTAAGTAATATTTTATTAATTATTTCTTTAATAATATTTAAATTAGTAAATGAGTAGAATCATAATCCTATTTTAAAGTTAAGATCTTCTCATTTATAATAAAAATAATAATAATTTCTAGATTAGCCCTCCGCTTGTTTGCCTATATCAGTCAATACACGTTTTTTTTAAAAAGGTATAAAGATTATTAATTATGTTTAAAAATTAAAAGGAGTATATACTCCTTAAAATGAGTATAAAGAATCTATGAGATTTTTTATCCAAATATTTTTTTTCTAGATAGAATAAATAAAATAATAAGTTCTAAATTTAATCAATAAAAATATAAAGTTGCAGAATATAAAAATATTAAGCAATACCGTTTTTCTTCTTCAACACTTCCTCTTCTTTCGTTATTAGGGGTATTTATTTACAAATATGAAATCACACCATGATTTTATTTTCAAACAAGTAGTAAATTATTTATAAATTCTTAAAAAGCACATTAAATATAATGCATGCTGATTTTTGTAGATTTAATTATGAGAAAAAACTAATTACATGAATTATTCAATTCTCTTATCCAATAACCTAGAGTGTTCACTACATGATAATCAACTTGTTATAACAAACATAATCTTTAAAAGAAGATTTGTACATCAGACATGTAAATGAAAATTTTTATTTTCTTTTTCATTGCCATTATTCAAGAAAAAGTAGTCAATTTACCTTCCTTCAACCGAAAAATTGAATGTAACAAACCATGAACTAAGTAAAAATATGCAACATTGAAATGAAAAATAATACTTACCAAACAACAAATAAATGTCCATGACGCCTTTAACCTTCTTGAAGAATGCATCGAATGCACTGAAATGATTAAATTATAATTCAGATACTATATTCTCCAAGAATTTACTGTCAATAAATTAACAAAACAACATACATATTCTTTCTCACACAAGTAGGTTTGTTTTACCTCATGAATGTTGAGCAGACTTTTTGTCCAAATGAAAAATTCTCTAGAATTATTTACCACCTGTTACGTTAAAAACATAAATTTTCGATGAAAAGAATGAAACAAAACATGTAATATTAGTTCTATCTAAATACATATATGTCTAAAATTTATTGATCAAAAGAAACATGAAAAAATTGAAGAAGAATTTTGTGACATAAATCAATTCACATGCTATTGTCAAAGACATCAAAATAATGTATTTTGTTGGAAAAATCATGTATATAATTTTATCAATGGAACTCTTCAAATTCTTTAACTTAAAATTAAATAAGAGATATTTTGAAATGTTTGAACTTCATTTATTTGAATGACTATTTATCTTTCATTATATTTTTATTACTTTAATGTTTATTATCTAATTATTTATTAAAAATACTTTTATATTTTAAAAGATAGAAAAAATATTTAAGTAAAGGATAAAATGGTAATTCAACTTTTAAGTTTTGAGCTTCATGCTTATAATAATATATGATGATATATACATGATTATACATTAGTTATGCAATATTTACATACACATACAACCATTTAAATGAAAAGAATTCATATCAAGTAACCAACCCAACCATAAAAATGTTATGCAACTATGAAAACTCTAACAATCCGTGAATAAATACTTTATCAGTTTATTTATAGAATTTAGTATTGAAAATATATTTGTCTACGACCTCATAATTCATTTTTCTATCTTAAGAAAGTTCAAGCAAGATTAAAAAGTTCTTTTGCCATATTTAAATATCACATCATCATATGCTTATCGCATCATAAGATGATTGTGACATGATAAATGAATGATAATAAATCATCTATTTATAATATAAAGATGTGACGAAAAGATATTTTCTAATCTTCTTAAGGCCTCATTTGTTTCCATTAAGATTAAGAGGTCTGAATCTGAATACACATTTGAATTTTAATATTTGCATTAAGATTCAGGTGTTTTGATCTGAATACACATCTGAATTATTAAGATGTGGTCTCTGGTTTAAGTCTGAACACTAAATAATTAATGTTTTTTGTTTTCAATATCTGAATGTGCATGTGAAGTTAATAAAATATAATAAAAATTTCAGTTTAACAAAATATATCACTTTTGATTAAAACTAATTTTTAAAAGTTTTAATAATCATGATTTGGAGTACAATCTTTTTCATTCAAAAACCTTGATAAACAGCAATACACTAATAGTGTTCTTGACATTGGCAATACAAGAAAATTATTAATATAAAAAAAACTTGAAAGTATTTATCAAAACTTACCAATTCAAGAGGGAAAAAATGGTGTTTGATTGAGAAAAGAGAGAAAGAAAATTTCTAGTTATGAGATAAAAAAGCACGTTTAAAGTAGAGAAGCGATGTTATTATTTGATATTTCATCCGTTTAAAAAAGAATGACCTCCTTTTCTTTTTAGTCTGTTTCAAAAAGAATGACCTCTTTATTTTTTTGGTAACATTTTAAAATCGGTTTTCCACGTGGCATGTTTAAGGTCACAAGATCAAAGGACAATTTTGTACTTCTAAACCTAACTTTAATTTAGGACCACAAAATAAATTTTTTTTTGTACTCTTAACTTTGTGTCAAGTCAAACTAGGTCATTCTTTGTGAAACGAAAGGAAGTAACTTATTAAATAAATCTGAATGTTGTTAAGACTCTCCTACAAATCTGATTCATCTAGACCTCTTCAGATCATTAAGAGATTTTTTTAAAAATAAAATAAATGTATTTAATGAGCTGAATCTGAATGGTTCAAATTCAGACCTAAAAATCAAACGTACTCGTAAATTCGAAAGATTAAAATTCAAACCCAAATAAAGCCTTAATCGAAAGGTGCTTATGATAATGGTGATTGGATGTGCGTCACGACAAAACAAAGAATAAAAAAAGATTTTACATTTTATTCTTTTTAACCTATTCATAAAAATAAATATACATTATTCATATAATATCGATATATTATAGGAAAAACTACATAAAATGGCAAACTATATTTTATATTAAAATAATATAGCTATACTTCCATAAATTTTTATTTTATGACTATATTTAATTAATAAATAGCAAATAAGTATTAATTAGCAAATTTTCACGCCTCCCGTTTCTCTCTCTTTAATATACTCCTATATTAATTAGTATTACTCACGTAATTAATTATGTTCCTATTTTAACGTTTTTTATTCTTTCTATAATAATTATGGTTGTATTCCTTCCATAATTTTGCATGCACGCCTCCATTTATGTAGTTACAGCACATAATTAGTACTACAGAGAATCTATTTTCAGCTTTTTACTTTATGTCATAAATCCTACCAAAAATATGATTTCTAGTCTTTTTCCAAGAAACCATAGCTATAGTACTACAGCACGCCTAGCTTCAATTAATGAAGCTATTTTCACGTCAATTCCAAGGAAAAAATTTTCAGCCTCACGCCTAGCTTCAATTAAATAGGCTATTTTTATGTTAAATCCAAAATACCTTTTTTCAGCTTACTACTTATCTCTTAAAATCTTATTTCTAGGATAGTCATTTTCTAAGAAACCAATTTTACAGCTTCAAAATTATATCCAAAATCCTCCCAAAATCAAAGTTACCATAAAATTCTTAATCAATTAGATCTCTATCAAGCTTTCACGAAATTAGGTTTTATTTTTTCAAATCAAATACGCAACATTGCTTGATTTTCGGAAATATTTATGTTGTTTAATATTTATTTGTTTTTTATTTTTTAGGATCTGGGTTGTTATGTCTAAACGAAATACCACAAGGATAATCACAAGAGGTACAAAATATACATTACATAACATGGTTGAAATACCATCTTTTGACCTTGGTATAACTCAGATTAAAACACAAATTTCAGGATATACTGCTGCTATGGAATTACATAAGAAGTCGAAAGATGAAATAGTAAGGACATCTTAAAAAAGAAAAGCAGGGTCAACGGTGAAAGTGATTCAAAAAAATTGTTACAAGAGGAGGAAACTAAAAAATGTAGTTTCCGACATGATCGGAGAACATGCAGTTAATGAAGAACAAGACGAAGTCAGTGAAGAATTAAAGGTATGTACATTTTTTATTTTTTTTTATTTTTTTGAATAATTTTTGCATATGTACATGCAGTGTACTTTAATTTGTAAAATTTACTTAAATGAATATAGTTTTTGATTATGATATAGTATTTATGTTGTTCAATGGTGGTAACTGTAGTGTAGATATATACATGCATTTAATTTTGTAAAAAGTACATAAGTGGATACATCTTGTATGAGATATTTTTTGAGTGAATGTAGGCAGTGATGTAATGTATACAGGTTGATGTAATGTATGCAGGTTGCATGTTATAGTGATGTATATTGTGTTATAATGTAATGAAAGTCGAACAACAAAGGTTACGTTGAGTATATAACAAGAAAGTTTATTTAAAGATACATGTTTTATAATTACAGTGTATCAGATTCCATGTATTGGCTCGCCCAATTAAACCACCACGCATGCAAGTTTATGTGAACCATAACATAGTCACAGATTTGAAGGCGAAGCTTACAGCGACCCAATTCAATCATTTTAAAGATACATGTTTTGGAGCATATACAAAAATGCACGTGTGTGGAGCGCAACCACAAATGTTTAGGTGTTTCATGGTATGTGAATTAGAGGACAGTTCCACTGATGAATTGTTGTTTCATATAAATCATACCACGCTCCGTTTTGGTATCAAAGAATTTGCTATCATTACTGGTTTGAAGTGTTTTGGTAATAAAGATGATTTTCTATTTGATACAAGGAAGCCAAATAGATTAATCAATCAGTATTTTGAGGGTAAAAGTATTGTTACAAAAGTGGATTTGATCAGTAAGTATAAAAAAAAGGTTTGGGGTGGCAATGATGATGATGCTGTTAAATTCGCTATTCTGTATTTTATTTGTACGTTCATATATTCCGGCGAGAAGAAGAGCTCATCAATTCCAAGGATACATTTTGATCTAGTTGAGAGCGGCCGGTACCATGAATACCCTTCGGGGAAAGATGTTTTCTACAAATTGCTCAAAAGCGTAACAAGTATTATAGAATTGATGGTATGCCTCTATCCATGCAAATTTGGATATATGAATGTTGTTCTGCGGTTGATTCGAATATTGCTGTAAAGAAGAGCAATCGTATACCCAGAATCGTCAATTGGATGACTAGAAACAGCAGAATACATTATGAATTCCTCATGGAAGGAATGTTCAGTGATAACGGCAATCCGGTAATTTAACATATTTTAATTGTCAATTAGTATATATTTTGTTGTATTTCAATATAATTTTTAATTATAAATATTTTTGTGTGCAGTTAAAATTCAAAAACATCGAACCTTCACTTAAGGAGATTGCATTTTATCAGCTTGAATCAAAAAGTAATGCAAACACAGAGAATACCTTTCAAATTGTTAGTGACAAAGATGACGACGAAGATGATGATTTCACTTCAAAGCCTCCAAGTCATAAGCCACACAATAAAGAAAAAGGTAAACAGAAGGCATATGTTTTAAGATCCACATTGATCAAAAAGCCCAATTTGCATGCAGGTTCGAGGTTGAAAGATAAACGCCCCATAGTATTGAGTGGTTGTCGTAAGGCAAAGAGTACAACTTTAAATCCTGATTCAAATCCATTGGAGGATAATGTATCAGTATAGGAGATGCATAACCGTCCGGATGATTCTGCTAACCGTACACCACCAAGGAGTTCGAAAGAACCTCAAGATACCAAGGCAGATGAAATTGATTTGCTGAGACAAGATCTTGCATCCTTCAAGACTTATGTATGCAATACATTCTATTTTTTTTTAGTTCACATTGTATTTCAATATAAACTTACATTCTATTTAATAATCAGGTTAATAATGAGTTCAAGGAGTTGCAATTGTTGATAATGGGAAATTTTAGACAAGTTATGGATGCACTTAACAGAAGCTGTCGTGAATATGGAGCACCAAATCAGGTTAATTATGACAATATTAAATTAATACAATACATTTACATATACAAGTTACTTACTTATAATATCTCATTTTCTAATGGATAAAATACACAGGATGATGCAACTGAATCTCCAAGTCATGTACCTAATTGGTCCAACAACAATCAGATATCAAATGTTATGGATAAGCCTCACTGTGATGCAAACGAGGTACTATTTGAATAAATTATTTTTTGATTAGTTAGTAGTTGAAGGTGAAACATGTTAAAAGAATACAAATAATAGTTTTTATTGTAATATTGTTAGGTTCGGACACCTCGTTTCGTTCTTCAAGAACATGTCAAAATTAATGTCAAGGAGTATTTGCAGCCTGTTCAGATACACATACAAGACCCTTTGACGGTACATGAATAGCTTAACGACATTAATGTATTTCAGAATCATGACATCCAACAACCTCAGTCACAAATTGAGTTGATAGATGCTTTGTTACCTGATTTTGATGCAATCAATCCCAAAAAGAATGATGTGGTTCATTCAGAGGTTGTGGTCCATCCAGAGGGTGTCGTTTATGATACTACACCCGTGCCAATTAAAAGGATCAGACATCCTGATCGATTGACAGAAGACGGTAATGTAATTCAGAACGACGGAATCCAACAACCTCAGTCACAATTTGAGTTGCTTGATGCTCTGTTACCTGATATTGACACAATATATCCCAAAAAGAATGTTGTCGTTCATTCCGAGGTTGTGGTCCGTTCAGAGGGTGGCGTTTATGATAATACACCCGTGCCAGTTCAAAGTATCATACATTCTGATCAATTGATTTGCTCTCCTTACTCCTCAAATATTGAATCATCATCTGGTATATAACAATGTTTAACATACTTAGTGTCTTACCTGCTCCCTACTAGTTTTTTTTTTACATATACGATTCTATAACAATCGTAGTGCCTAATACATATATGCGAAAATATGTTTGTTATAATTTGTGTGTCTGTATACTAAATATTTCAGGTAGCTCTTATGACGTGGTTAAAACTTATGAAAAGAAACATCATTTTGTTTCTGACTTCATACAAGGGCCATATAATTATGATCTTTTCGACGATTACTGTTTGTGGCTTTCTGAAGGGCTTCTTGCTAGCCATATGAATAAGTAAGTATACATAATATATATATATATATATATATATGATGATTATGTAAACATAATATACTTAAATATTAATTAATTCTTATTTGTTATCAAAAGGATGCATGGTGAAGATCGGTATAAGAATAAAAAAGCAAAACTGGCGGTTGATATGGATTTGGGCATTCATCGAATATCAAACAAGAATTGGTTCTACTCTCTGTCTTATGATAAACAACTGCTGAATGATGAGGTAAACATATGAATTTAAACATAAAAAGTAGTATAAGTATTGTTCATATTTTTATGATGTGCTAAATTTGTACATTTGTTTTTTAATTGTTTACAGCATATTGATGTGATCATGTATTACTTGCGTAAAAAAAGTAAATACAACATCAATAGTCGATACAGGTACACTACTGTTGATTGTATATTCAAGTCAAAAATTTCTGAAATTTATGCTGCATATGCTCAAGTTGGAAGTAACTTTTGTGTTGCAAATGTTGAAAGCGCCATACGTGATTACATAAAAGGATATAGGTTTATGGCTGCCATTCCATGGAATACAATCGACAATGTGTTCATACCAGTGAACGTGGAGCATAAAAATCACTGGGTGTTGGCTGTTTTGTCATTAATTGACAAACACATTTATGTATATGACTCATACAGAGCAGCAGGTCATAACTATCATGTTAGAGAGAAAATTCAAAAGCTGCTCAACTTCTGCCAATGTATGTTTCAATGGAGATTGGAGATGGTTCGGATGATGTAGAAGATAACCACATCGCATACGACGTGACGTATGTGGAGGATATACCTCAACAAGGATCAGATTTTTTGTAAGTATAAAACAAATCTCTTCGTTCAATTTTCCTAAAAAGTATCAGATTTTAAAAAGTAATGTATATTTTCAGGGATTGCGGGATATACTTTCTAGCATTTGCTGAGTACTTAAGTGAGGGTGAAGGTATTCCAGTTAAGTATCTTGATTCTAAGTTACACCGTATCAGATACGGTGCACTCTTGTGGGAATATGCAATGAAAAAGATGAAAGACGGGGCTGTTAGCGATAATAAGGCACCACCAAGAAGAATGAGGACACCCGCAAGGATTGATAATAGTCAACTTGTTGTGATTGATTAGTATTTCGTACTAGTTTTTTTTTTTTGAACTTATGGTAAAAACTAATATTTTGGTTTTTTGTCAAACATTATCAACTTTTCTTTATAATCATATATGATCACATTAGTTGTTTTAAATTTATTTCTGTATTATTTCATAATTAATTAGATGTTCATGACTTGCGATGATTTGGCTTTGGCATCGGTGAATTAGTCAATGGATTATCAGCAAAAAATTAAGTGACCCCATTTTTACATGTATAAACATGGCATCCATGCACATAGCGAGGCGATCCCACAAATAGTTTTTAACAGTCTACATATTGAGAATCAATGTCAAAATACATATACACTTATACCAAAGAAATTGATTCCAAAATTTGTATCAAAGTAATACTTACATATACATAAATAACTATACTTACATAATTGATATCTTATTTAATAAATATTTCAAAATATTCAAAAGGCAAATAACTCATCATTCCTTTATTCAAAATAACAAAAATTAACTACAAGAAATTTAATAGTGTCATGTAACAATTTTTATGCATTTCGTGTTGCAGTTCGACATGAACGCCTATTATGTCCTTCTTGTCCACATGTACTACAAGAATTGGTACCCTTCCTTTTGCTCAGCTCGCTAAATGACTTTTCACGTTGCTTTTTTGGCCTTCCTGGAGGTCGCTTGAATTTTGGTGGCAACACAACTTCGGTAGTAATGTGTTAAGGTATGTTCCATTCACCTTTGTCAGGTAGAGGATATATAGGGACTTCATATGTTTTCAATATTGTTCCTCACTTATAAAATTCTGAACAATATTCTTCCGGAAGCATGCGATTTTTATTCAACACACTCCACGCATGTGAGCACGGTATACCGTCAACTTGAAACATGTTGCAACTGCAAGTCTTTTTTTCCAAACATACAATATAACTCTTCCCTTCATCACTTACGGAATAAACGTAATCAGTTGACGGGGCAACCTATAATCAATACAGAAATTCAATTATACACTTTAATATTAAAGCAAATATTTTTGACTACTAAAATAAATGAATACACAATCCATTGAACACGAATTTTTTTTCAATATACATACCATCATACGCCACGATTTTGATTCATTAAGCAAAAACATCTCTTGAAACTTCTTCCCAAGCAGTGTGAATGTGCATGATGCATTTTTCCGATTTGTGCAATTCCATCTAGCAAACATCAATCGCACTTGTTCAAGAAAGTCAAATATTGGTAATTCTCTTGCTGCTACTAACGTCGAATTGATGCACTCTGCAATATTCGATGTCATAACCCAACCACGAGGAACTGGTGCACACAACCTTGCCCACTTCTCATATCCAACCATCTCCAAGTAATTCTTAACCCTTACATCAAACTGCTCAACCCTTTTCATTAGCTTATCAAAATCACTTTGAGTATATGCCTTTGCCATAGTGTAGAATACTTCACTCAATTGATCATTTGCTTTTCGAAAATTCTTACATACATTAGCCCACAAGTGCCATATGCAGGCGTAATGTTGGACATTGTTGTATACAATAGATACAGCCTTAATTATGCTATTATGTCGGTAAGATACTACACACATATTCTTTCTTTCTCCATAGGCTTCTTTGAATTGTTCAAAGAACCATGTCCAAGAAACATCATTTTCCGAATCTATAACTCCGTATGCCAAAGGTAATATATTCCCTATTATAATATACAAAAATAGATGAATAACAAGAAAAATAAAAATAAATTAAATTGTATGTATGTATCCAAATACCTGCTCCATCCATAGTGCTGGCTGATACGAATGCACCAGTGTATGCTGATTTGAGGTGGCTGGCGTCTACAACAACAATTGGCCTGCAATGATCAAATCCCTTTATAAAAGCATCCAGCGCTATAAAAACATACAAAAATTCGTCATTAGGTGTTTTTTGCATTCGTATATGTGAACCAGGATACGTCTTATCCAACGTATACAAGTATCCTGGTAGCTTCCCGTAAGACGCAGCTGGTTGCCCCATGATAGATTCTAATGTCTTCTCCTTTGATCGCCATGCCAACATGTAATTAATATCAATACCCAAATCCAACTTAATGTCATCTTTAATATCATTTGGACTGTACTTCCTCTTATGATTCCTCAATTTAGGTGCTTTTATTCCTCCAATCAACGAACTTGTTGCTCGACAATCTGAATGCACTCCATCCTTCAAAGGACATGTATGTTCAGAGTTAAAAACTCTAATTCTGAACATTTTTGACTTGTTAATACTTGACGCCTTCATTAACCACGTGCATTCTTTAGATTGGCATACAAGAGTATAACTGCGAATACCATTTATAGTTTGATTTTAGTTTTGAGTTGCATCTTCAAACATATATAAATAAACGTAATATGAATAAATTTAAACATAATTTACCTAATAGAGTTTGACCTCTCCACCAAGAATTTAAACCTTTTTTCGATTGAATATTTTTCCATCACATCTTTCAATGTCGACTTATCCATGTATATCTGATCCACCATTATCTTCTTTTGCGATCTGTTAGTGATTATTAAATTATTTTCAACATCAAATGCATCTACTGTTTGATCGCCAAATGCTGGTACAATTGCTAATGGATCATCCTCACTATTTAATTCTTTATTGTATTCAAGTTGCAACACATCACTTTCAATAGAAGTTTCTCCAGAACCAGAATATACAATATCAATATCGTAAATACTAACACACAGGGGATATACTCCAATTTGAGTATTCATTTTTTTCAACTGAACATATAGGCGCACACCCATGTCGTTACGTATTTCCATAGGCGTGTCGTCACCTTCGATAGTGTATTTAATCTTCATACACTTCTTTGTAAGATCAACGTTCAATTGTACGGAAATCACATCAACTAAATCAGAATATGAAGCATATTCCTTCAAAACAATCCCGTCAATGTTGTATTCCACATAACAATTCTCATCGCTCCATTTTCCGGAATGGCGAATTAAAACACAGATTGTTGCCATTTTTTTCGTAATTTTTTTCCAGTAGTACAGTGTATAAGAACATATTCTGCATATCTTCATTTTTTTATATGTTGACAAGAATCCTATTAAGGAAAGGTAAGTTACAAGTTGAAAGTGCCAAATTAGTGGGCTACAAAATAGGATTTTCAGTTACATTTAAATTCCAATGTATTTTTGTATTTTTTTTAAAAAAACAATTAGCCAATTTTTTAAACAAACTCTAGCTATTTTTTTAAATATGATAAATATAGTCATCTCAATCTAATAACCCTCAAACTATAGCTATTTATGTAAGTATTACTATATTATATAAAAAATGTTTAGCCTATAGTTTATTTGTCCCCACATTTAATGAAGTTTGGCCATCAAAGTAGATATTAATTCAAAATATAGCAAAGATCCATTCTTCAAAAAATTCTAAAAATAGCAACACAAGATAAAATTGTACTCCACTTATTATTTTTTCCTTTTTTTCTTTTGTCGTATTAGATATCTATATTAATATCTGATTATATTCGAATTCACGAAGGAAAGTTTAACATTTGAGTGAAAAACTTGTTCAGTGTTAAATATCTATAGTAACGTTTGATTATATTCGAATTCGTGAAGAAAAATTAACATTTGAGCGAAAAACTTTTTAACAAAGACAATTCCATACTTAAAATTTACAATTTTTTCCTAACAAAACAAAAAAGAATTATATTTTTTTTATCAAAATTAAAAATAAATAAAATATATTTTTTAATTAAAAAACATTCCACTTGTCTACCTGGTATCTACAGTTTAATCCCACGTAAAATCTCCTCACAGTTTTCTCCGAATACAGACAGATACAGAAAGAAAGAAGGAAAAAGAGAGACCTTACACAATAAAAATCCCATTTTTATTTGCTTTGGTCTCTCTTTTTCTTCTCTTTCTGTATAAAATTTTCTGCAAATTTCTGAAAAATCATCTTTTTAATCAAGTAAGTTCATCTTTTCTTGAATCTCCCAAAAAATAATCTTGTTTTGATGGTTGTCTGATTTCAAGATTGGATTTTTATGAACTTTGTGGATTTCTTGTGTTTTGGAATTTTTATTACATGTGAGATGGATGAATCTGTTTGTGGGGTTGAATTTTTTTGTGGGTATTTTGTGATTGATGTAATGTTTGTTGATTTGCCAAGTATCGTGGAAATTGGAATTCAAGATTCTAGCTTTAACTCCTTTTTGGGGGTTTGAAGCTTTGTTAGTGTGGTTTCTCTTATTTTTATGTTTTTAATTATAGTTATAAAGGAAAAGTTTTGATTTTTGAAATTCTGCTGGTGTGCCTGTAATGCTATGTATTTTGTTAATGACTGTTTGAATCAGTTCTTGTCATTGGATTAGTAAATTTTGAGAGTGTGAAAAAAAATTAGAGTGGTTTAAGGTGTCAAATTTAGGCTTTGGTCCCGGAAGGACATGGTTTTAGATCCCACAGCTGTCATCAATAACAAGAAGACATATTGTAATCCCACAAGTAGGGTTTGGGGAGGGCGGTGTATGCACAGGTTTACCCCTACGACTGTCATCATTTGCAAAATTAATGTGCAGTTGTACAAAATTTGATATGATTAGAAATGATCACGTTTAGCTGAATATGCAAGTAGCAAACATAAAGAGTGAAATGAAAGAAGGTTATTTGAGATGATTAGTCATGTCCAACATCGACCTCTTAATGCATTGGTGTACAGTTGTGTAACTATAGTGATGGAATGTGCTAAAGGGGATAGGTAATCGTAAAAATAAGTAAATTTTGGTCTAATTTTTTTTGCTAGGAATCTGTGTGTTGTTAGAGATTTGTATGCTAGTAGGAAATGTAGAGAATCTAATTGTACATATCGAATTTCTTGGGTCTGAATGAAGTTCTATTATTGTGAGGAGACATATAATCGACCCTAACTAACTCGCGATAATGACATCATCATTGTTGTTATAATAAAATGAGCTAGAGTGGCCAAGGTCGTTTTTTCCTCCTTTAAGAGTGTCTGTTCGAGACTGGACTGATTAAAGGAGTACCCAAGAGCTGAATCTTTAGTCTCAAGATATCTCCTTTTGAGTGGAAGGATATATTCTAAGTACATAAGGAGTACATTGATGCATGCATATCCGGTAGATTATCACAATTTATGCCAACAATGGTGAAACTAGAACTGAATTATGATTACAAATTATAAGGTAGAAATTTAGAGAGCGGTGGTGCTCATTCTTATATGAAGACATGATATATGAAATTAAAATAGGATGACTGAATGGAGGAATGCTACGGGAGTGTTATATGGTTAGATGATATCTACCGCAATGAAAGGCAAGTCCTATAGAATGTTGTGAACCCATGATGTTTTATAGGAGTTAACCACTAAAATATCCGTTGGACTATTGTTATAAGGATTTGAATTTTAAGATGAATGGTTGAATGTGCAGTCAAAAGTATGATTTGACTAGTACCAAAGGTGCAGAAACCAGTAAAAATCTCCTTTTCTGCCTATATAGCAGTCGACAGCCCCATCGAAAGGGTTCGGTTGGAGGAGTAAGTTTGACCTTTGTTACAATTTTCACCTCTTAGACGGAAAATAGAGTCCATTTCAGGTATTCTTTTTGGATGGGTTCTAGCAATTTAGAGAATATCAAAAATAATTTCTTCTTGCTGATACATAATGATATGAAGCTATTCATTATTTCTATTGAAAACTATCTAAGGGGGCTGTGGTTGCAGTTTATGAGGCACACTAACATCAGCTCTTCTCTTTCTGATAAATGTCACATTTTTAAATTCTATATTTCAGGTTCAAAAGAGGTGCTTTAAATTGAACAAAGTGTTTTCTGTCAGATCCTTATTGTACTAGTTGTTCTGTCTCTATGTGGAAATCCATTTCAAATGTCATCACAAGCTTTGGCCAGAAGAAGGATTCTGCTACGCCCAGTCGAACTTGTCACGAGTACTCAGATGACGATGATATCCGCTCTAATGAAAGCACTGAGGAAGGACTAGAATGCCCAATATGTTGGGAATCATTTAACATTGTTGAGAATGTTCCCTATGTATTGTGGTGTGGCCACTCTCTTTGTAAAAATTGTCTGTTGGGACTTAAATCGGCTTCCGTGAAGATATCCACCCAACAAATCCAGATTCCATTGTTCGTTTCCTGCCCATGGTGTAATTTGCTGACACTTCGATTGTTTTACCAGGGAAATCTCAAGTTTCCTAGCAAGAACTTCTTCCTCCTCTGGATGGTGGAGAGCAGAAATGGTGACAGGATGAAGTCTCCATCTGCCATATACATGGATCAATTAATGTGCTCCTCCCCTTGTACTTCAAATACCAGGAACGCGAGTTCTGTTACGAACTGCAGGAGGGCTCATCGTATAGGCTCTTCGGGGTCTGGCACTAGTGGTCCTAATACAAATGATACCCCTACAATGCAAAGGACCCAGTTTTCTCTTCAGAAGTCCCTTGATTTCTTTTTCCGGTTGACATCCAAATTTCCGTTGGTTGTTGCACTTCTTCTGGTTGTTATATTTGTGATACCTTCCAGTGTGGGCATCTTGATTCTATACCTGGTGATCACAATTCTTTTTGGACTTCCATCTTTGCTAGTTATATACTTCGCTTATCCTGCTCTAGATTGGCTGGTGAGAGAGATTACTTCTTGAAGTATTTCTGTTCAATTTGTTTGAGGATTATTTTTTAGAGTTTCGAGGATGTAATACATAGTACTGTTTGCACTAGTAAACAATGTCTCATCAGTTTGATCTTAGTTTTCATATCAAGAGATGGTGTAAATAGTTGTTGGTTTTTGTGGAGGTTAAGGTTAATTTTCCTTCAAAGTTTGTATCTGCTATTGTTAATGGATGAATGATATCGCGGGGTTGCTCTTTCTACTATAACTTTATTGAGATAGATTTATTTCCCTCCGGAGAATTACAACTTGACATCACTATTGATTTGTGATGATGTTATGAAAGCTTATACACGGCGAATATTGTGCCTTAGTATATTTTCATGTTTCTCCAATAAATTTGGATCTACCAATTTACATTTTTTACAGATTTCTTATGAATGGTACTTTTAAAAGCATGAACAAGTTGATGGCATTTTTCCAGTGACTCTGATCTTATTTGCCTTCTCTAACACCTTTAGCTCTTCGTTCTTTCGATGTTGATCTGCTTGTTCTTTGGCCCCTCCTGCAATGCTTTCAATCCTTCCAACCTCATCGTGGAAATGTTTCCTGGCTTTTGCCCTACGCCTGTCTAATTCAGCCTGTAATTTCATTTTTTCATTTGATAATAGTTCAGCCTGTAATTTCATTCATTATGTAGTTGGTAAATAAATGAATACCAGAAGATCAACTATTAAGAAAATTTTAAGATAGAATCAACCTCAACTTTCTCCAAGTTGCGCTTTGCTTTCTTCTTCTTCTTAGTCTCCCAGTCCACAATTTCATTTATGAGCTTCTTGTACCTGAAACTTCTCTTCTTAGTAAAAGGGTAACAAGTGGTTCATATAATAGAACAATGAAATGTTATTGTCAATATGCAGGTATATCACTTTCACTGTCCTTTTCGGAGAAAAAGGTATAAGTGAAGGTTTTCTCGTGTGATGTCAATGGCCAGGCATCAGTTTAGCAAGATACCTTATCCTGATTTTCTCCATTTCTTCTTTCTCCCAGTTATCTGCCTGAGAATTTCCACTTGCAGGCTTTATTGTATTTGGCGCTTTAGCCATGCCTGGTTGTGAGGAGAATTGCCTAGTTGGCTGAACAGCAGGAGCGGAAACAGGAACCTCAGGAGCCTTGGGAGGTCTGATATCGATGCTTTGGTCTGGAAATGTAGATGCTCTCTTCATGGATGGAGCTCTTATGGCCTTTTCAGCAACTTCACTTTCAGGTTTGCTATCTCCAAATGTTGGCGTTTTCTTAATGGGTGGAGCTTTTTTGGCCTTTTCAGCAACTTCGCTTTCAGGGGTGCTATCTCCAAACGTTGGCGTTCTCTTGATGGATGGAACTTTTTTGAGCTTTCCAACAACTTCGCTTTCAGGTTTGGTATCTCCAAAAGTTGGTTTCTTCTTAATAGATGGCACAGATTTAACTGGCCCTGGATTGATTGTTGTTGACCCTATTGGCTCACTTTTATATGGAAGTTTTGAACTTGATTTTGAAGCTTCATCTGTTACAAGTAAGAAGAAAATGCTAAACATGTTAGGATGATAAATAAAATGACTATTGACTAGTCCTCATTATTTAACTAAGAAATCCAACGGTTTGAACTATTTGTTGAACCTTTTTCTTGATTTTATTGTTTATTCATCTCGCAATTTAGAAATTCAATTATTCAATGTCTAAGTGGCCTTTGGATAGAAATCACGAAGATGTGTATTTGAGAGGAAAAGGGTTGGGTTTCCTACTCCCCGGGGGGGTAAAGTATTTTCATTTTGGACCAGTTGTAGGAGAGGAGGGATTTGAGCCCCTGACATCATGGTTTGTAACTATGTCCTCTAATCCTCATTCCATCTACAGCTTGAGCCCCTGACATCATGGTTTGTAACTATGTCCTCTAATCCTCATTCCATCTACAGCTTGTTTATTATGATTCTTAATTATGAACTAAGAAAGACGAGGAATCATCGGAAATTTCTTCCTACCTGAGAGCTTTTCCGGTTTCTTGGCAATATCCTCTCCTTTACTTTTGATCTTTGTCAAAGGTTTATCACCTCCACTATTTGTCCTTCTGTGGTCGTATTCACTCTTTTCTTCAATTGATGTTATAGCAAATGCAGCTGCTGCCACCGCAGCTGGATAATCAATGCTATCACTGGAATCATAATCACGACTCATTGTCCTAGTAAACTGTCTGTGCAACCAGCTAGGTATTCTTTTCGTTTCTGTTCAAAACAACAAAAAGCTTTTAGAATGTTTTTGTTTTCCTATGATTTAGTTTTGAGTCTGAGTTACTACCTTTAAAAGGTTGAGTTTTCTGTGGTGGTACTGTTCTATCTTTGCTGCTGCCACCTTTCTCTTCTTCTCCTATACCGGTAAACTTCACCCTAGAACAGTTGTGTTAATTGCAACACGATCAAAAAAGTTTTTCGTTATGATGCTAGAATTTGAATTGACGTTCATTACCTTATTTGCTTAAGCATATCCATTATTTCTTTGTGTAATGGAACCTTATATTAAAGCTACTTCAAAGATCAGATAAAAAGTTGAAACTTTTTTCGAAGAAGCACAAGAAAAAAGGAAGTTTTTTTGTCAGGTATAAAAGCTTTGCTGCTTTTGAAGGAATTTTAATGATTAAGTTAAGGTATCTTTGCATGTAAGGCTTTGGTTTTGGATCTTCAAACAAAAGTTATCAAACATTCTTTTCTTGTGCTATAAATGCTTTGCTTTTTCTTGAAGAGATTCAAATTCCGTTTAAGAGTTGACGGTCATAAACACACCTAAAGTATCCCGGTTTTATAAGTTTCATACTTGAACTATCACCTGCTATTTATCAAAGCACACCTCAGTTCAGGTAGGATAGTTAGGTATGAAACTCGAAAAACCGCGATACTTTAGGTATGTCGAGAAAGTTGAAAAAGTAGGAATCTTGAGTTCTTTTCAGGTTTATATAGATTCAAATTCCTTAATCAGAAACCAACACAAGAAATAAAGACAGCAAAACTAACAATGTAATATAAAACAACTTTACTAAAACAATAAAATAAACTAAAGTTTAATCTGAAACTTCTCTAAACAAATAAGAAGGACCTAATGTACTTATCCATATCTAAAAATGTAAATTAATAGATTAAACTCTGTGAATTCTCTATGCACAAGCAGGAGCCTGGAACCCTCTCAGGGTAGCAAAGACGATAGATTGAGGAGCAACACTGATGGGCAACGTTGGATCAACGAGCTTAGGCTTCATTACCGGGATGTCCAATGAGGAAGTGAGCTTCAATGGAGTTCCATTTAGCAACAAGACATCACTCTGAATGTTTCCATCTTTTGGAGTCAAATGGTACTCTTCTCTTGGATGCATAGAATCAACACTATCAGGATTTGGATTTGTATACTCAACCGATGCAACACCTTCAGCGTACATATTCAAGTCATCGACAACAGAGACATCAAAGGTAGTTGACTTATCCATGTTGATTAGTAGAACTGTAATACCCTGAAAGACCAACAAAAAAATTTCAGAAAAAGTGTATGCAGACCTAAGGTCTTACCGAGACTGTTTCCGAAAAAGACCATGGTAAAGTTGAAATCTTTGATAGTGTTGTTGTAACTTACACTTGTCTTTGAGCAATGTGCGTAAGTGCGGATGTAGGGAGAGCCTTCATGAGTAATAGAAAGCACATTCTTTCCCATAAGCTTATGCCATAGAAGAGCACTGCAGATATCATCAAGAAACTTGTAAGATACCTAAACTTTAGTGTGAAATAAGTAAATTTTAGATTATGAGAATCGCGTTTTAAGTACCCATAGTAATCTGGATTTGGGATGAAACTTGTTGTGTTGAGAAGACCATAGTTTCCTCCTATTAAAGATTGTCTGCAGTATACCTTATGGTTGAATGTTGATGTCATTCCCAATTGATCCAAGTACCTACAACAACACCAATACTAACATAAGACACATTTGTTTTACGTGTTATCACGTTTTATCAGGCTTGATATGAAGAGTTACCAGAAGCCGTTAACGAAGGTGTGTGAAGTGGTTTTGCCACCACTGTTATAAGCTCCACCAGATTCACCAACCCATGGTCCAGATGATGGTGAAAACAACTTAGCATCATTATCAACATTCTTAAATGTTTGAGCTATCTGACTTAGGAAAAATGGATTCTGAAGTTTGTCAATCAAAGTTGGATCAACACCTACAACGTGACAATACAAACATTCTTTTAACACGCCAGTTCGAATCCTGAATCTGCCTCTGGAATACAACAAACATACATTAGTATTACATACCTGCTCCAAGGTTGTAAATATGATGTGTCAATCCATCGACAACGCCCGGACCGGTTGTTTCAAGGAACTCTTGGAACCATTTTTGATCATAAAATCCACCAGGGGCCAAGATTTTTGGTCTATTAGCAGGATTAGGATACATATGTGTGACAAGTTTCTTCAATTTCTTAACATCATTACCATATTGATGAGCCTTTATTTTTGCAGCAACTCCACTTCCACAAAGCTCATTACCTAACAAAAATTAATGTTAGTATTTTTTTATATATAAACAAGTAAAGAAAAAACGATTTTTTTTGTTGTTTAGCGATAAAATTTATTTATTTTACCTAACTCATATGAGTCAATTTTGTATCCCTTATTGAGAGTGTATTTCATCAATGATTTTGCATTGTAGTGATTCCAATCTCCAACCCAAAGAGTTGTATCATTTTCATCCGATGGTATTCTTCCAATCAAAGCATTGAATGAAAATGTTATCGCGGCTCTGCATAAATAATATCATGTTTGGTTAATCGTAAATTAATGTTTATTACCAGATAAATATTTCATGCGTAATTATGAATAGAATAAAATAAAATTAGGCCAAAAATGGAAAGCTTTGAAACAACATTAGTTTTTGTATGATCTATAGGTCACGGGTCACGTTAATTTTGAACCCTACGTGAACACGAGATGCTTTTACTTACCCTGTTTTGTTGAACATGTCATGCAATTCATCCCATCTATTCATGTGAAGACATCCATCACTAAATCCAAAGAGTCCATCAGATTTTTTCTCAAAATTTGAGCAATTTTTGGGGTAATTTCCAACTTTGTAATAAACTTGATCTTGTAATGAACCTCCTATTCTGAGTCTTAGTGGATTAAATGCTGCAAAAAATTAAAAATTAGAAAATATTATTTAGAAGCAAAAAAAAAAAGTATAAATATAACGTATATTTACCAACTTTTTTTTTAGAGAATAAAAACAAGATTGGGCATGAAAAAGAACATCCAAGTTAAAGACAACTTTCCATAATTAAACTCTAATTAAAATTTTAAAAAAATATTATTTTGTTAAACCGTAATACATGAATTGATTTAAAATTTAAACTTGATGAAGTTCAAGATATAAGATACTTATTACTAAACTCATAGACCATAGTACAATTAAAATTATAACTTCATATCTAATATTCGTTAAAATATTAACGAATTGTCATACATAAAATCTATATTCACGTTAAAAAAAATAATTTAAATGAACATGATGGTTTGAAGGCTAGATTCTTGTTCAAAGAATAAAAATTTAATATTATTTTAAAATTATATCAACCTATATTAATAGATATCACATTTAAAAAAAAAAATATTTTTACGCCCATATAATAATAATAATAAAGAAATTAGAGCAACATATTACTAGTACTACTAACCTTTAACAGCGTTTGTAAGAATCCTGTTTTTCAAATCCTACATAATTCAAAAACATAAAATAAATCAATTAAAAAAAAAAATGTCTTATTTTTTTTCCTCCGGCATAACAACAACATAACCAGTATAGTCGCATACCTAAAGAGCGAGCTTGTTTTCAAGCTGACTCTTGATTCACAAGAAATAAATTTACATATGAACGAATTTACAAAACTTAGATAAATAATAAAAATCGAAAAATATTTACCAGATTAAGAATACCAGCTTTTCCCCATGGACATTGATTATAATCACATTTATTTTCTGGCCACCAATCTAATGTTGCACATATGAAATTATCATCTGTTTGAGCTATAGATGTAACTCCTTTCACCACAACTTTTAATTCATCTGAATTAGACAAATTAAATAAACATGATGAAACTAAAAAAAACAAACAAAAAAATCTACTTCTTCTTGAAACCATATTTTTATTTTTTATTGATCAATCAATAAAAATAAAAGAAGAATATAATAAAATTTTTGAAGTTTGATACGTTTATATAGAAAGAAAAAAAAAGACATAGTGGCTAAGGATTATGAATCCTAGATGACTACTAAAAAATTAAACTATGTACTAATTATACTATGATTCTAATTTAACAAAATAATAATAATTATTATTTTTATTCGAGATATTAAAAGTTCAAATTTCGAAAGGATTCAATATATAATAAAGGATAAATATCATCTTATTAGTACAAGTAGGAATTTGAGTTTATGTAATAATATACTGACAATGTAAAGAATTATTACACTTTTAATAATTTTGACGTGTAATAAAAGATAAATATTATTATGTATTATTATCGTAAGCTAAACAGTTAAAAGTAATAAATCGTTGTAGTATAATATAATAATAAAAGGGTAAGAAATTCTTACAATATTAATATATATTTTCTATTTAATGTCAATTTAGGTCACCGTATTATTATATTATTATATATTATACGTTTACTTGATGGTATAAAAAATATGTATATTGTGAAATTATAAAGTTGAAACCTAATTTAACTGTATTATATCTTTTAGAAATTTAACTTAATCCTTTGTGGTCTGATTTTCTTGCTTTATATTATTCAAATAAAAAAAAAGGTTTTATTTTGGGATTAATCAGTATTTAAGACATACACAACTCTATATATATAAAGTTATTTTTAATGAGGTTTTGTGAGAAAATAATTGGCATTCCTCAAAAATAAATTAAAAGATTATCTCAAATATAAATTTCTAACTAGACCAATTTTCGTATGGATGTGGATAATGTTTTTCTTTTTCAAAAAGAATTATTCAATTTTAAGTTGAATATCGAGAGTTTTTGGGATTTAAAAAACTTATATTTTCACAATTTTTACTTTAAAGTATCCATAAAAATTCAAAGATAATTTCAATTCGTATTTATGTTCAAATACAACTCAATTTTTCAAATACTATTTTCAACTAGAAAAAAGAAAAACTAAAATACTTCCTCTTTTTTGTTCCTTCAATTTTCATAATTTTTATGCCAAAACATGCACTAAACGTAATCTAAACTACTATATTTTAGATGACCACTTTATTGGATATTTTTGGGATAAATTGGGTACAAGAATTTTAGATTTCTAAAGTCATTAAATTCTAAATTAAGATTTTATATATATTCAATATTTTTTTAAAATATAAATATAAAGTTATTCAGTTCAACCAAATTCATAACTGAAATGCTAGCTCCACCCTAGTCACATGACTAATGCTTCCTACGATTCTCAGAGCATGATAAAAGCTATTCATTTTAATCATGAAAAGAAAAAAATGTTTCAGGTGAGTTAGGTCTTAATTGATCAGTAAGTTGAGGAGACAAAAACAATTTCAACTTGCTTCAATTAACTTTTTTATTGATTGATCATGATTTGATTGTTGAATTTAAAATGACGTTTCAAATAAACGAATCAAATTCACGCCTTAAAAGTAGCCAGGAGAGCCTCACACCATTGGACCATAGATCCTTGATGTGTTCAAAGTGTCCAATCTATTCAATTTAACCGTTACAATTAGCATTTTACTTTATATATATATATATATATATATATATATATGCATATTATAATTTTTTAACGAAAAATGTCTAGTTGAACACCCTCGGAACAAAGTAGCTCCACCACTGTCATCATCACAATCATTTTAGGACATTTATTCTATATTCATTGTTTCTTTATTTTTTAGTCAAATTGGAAAATAAATGAGTTTTTGTTTCTTATAATATACTTTTTTGGTTTTTTTTTATTTGGGAGAAGTGTGGGATGGTAAAAAAGAAGATAAGGTATTTTTTTTATAGAAGCTAAATGGAGATCGTAATTAGAATAAAGTCGTTTATTATTGTATTAAAAATGATCTTTAAAGAAAATTAATTAATAATAATAATTTAATTACGATTATACAGTAAACCCTCTATATATTAATACTCAGTAAATTAATAATCTCTCTAAAAATAATATTTTTTTTCGATCTCGACTTGGACCAATGGAAAAAATCATCAATTTCGATAAGATAATAAGATCATATATTTCCAGAAGACCCCTATATAAATACATGGTCCCATTAATATCATAAATTAATAATTCTTTAAAAGTGCAAATATATCTGAGATAATTTAGTAAAATATGATTTTATTGTGTTCTATTTTTTTCTTAAAATTTAAATCTAGCTGAAACTCATCTCTAACTTTTCTTATTATAAGAGCTCCGTGTTGTCAATTGTGAAGAGTTGTATATGTGATAAGTGTTTCCTTACGTGTATTGGTTCCAAAGGTGTAGTATCATCTTCAACTTCTTCATCAACATATTTTTCGGTAGTATCCACAATTTCTTTTATGTTCTGGACCTCTTAACATGTTTCACTTTCATCCGGATAATCCAACAGGTTATTGACAAACATTTTGTTGTGGTAACCGAGATCATAAAATCAACTACCTCAAATTCATTAACGACGTTTCCACAAGTAGGTTCATTCAAATTATCTGAGATTGCATTCCCCGAACAAATTTAACAGTATCGAATACAATTTGCTATTATCTGTTGCCAAACATTTTTGTCCAAACATGGATTGCAAAATTGACAACATCCAAAACATTAAGCTTTACTGGGTCAATTTGTCTCACTTCATAGTCTTCTAATATCCTACGATAAAATTTGTTCGATAATATATCTTAAAAACTTTTATTATCCCAACATCACAATGTTGGAATTAGTAAGATACAATGATTTTGATATATTCGTTGTACATTATGTATAATAATTTTTTTATGTGAAATCAATAAATATGATAATAAATTAGTAAGATACAGTGATTTTGATATATTCAAAATTAACCTTTTATTAAATCTCAAACCATTCTTTAAATTAAGAGAAAAGACATAAAGTCACCATTGAAATTGTCTTGGATTTTTAAAAAGACATCTTAACTTTCCAACTGTCCTATTACTCCACTAAACAATTTTGAACATATATTATTATACCATTTTTGATCAGTCCCAAATTTTAAGAAGAAGTGTGTTCACACACCAATCATAACATGACACACTTAAATTTAATTTAATTTTTCTTCTCTCTCTCTTACTTTTTGAATTTTAATTTTGATTTATCTTAAATTCATTTCATCTTCCATCTTTCACTCTCATTTTTTCTTCACCTCCCAGCCCTCATGTCAAATAAAATCTCTCATATTTTTTTTCTGTTCTTTTTCTTCTTCTTTTCCGGTGAAATTCTTTATAGAATTTATGTTATTATTTAGACTTTACTAAATTATTGATAACAAAATTAGTTATTTTTTTAAAAAAAATTAAAATTTTAAAGTATCATCAGCTGCTCATTTTCATATAAATTCAAAATTAGAAATCATAATTTTAAAAAATCAATTAATTCTCCAAAAATTGAAAGAACTTAATTTAAATCGGATAAAAAAACTATATGATACTACCCAATCATGTCACTAATTTATTTCATTTTCATATAACTTCAATACTAGAAATGATAATTTTGAAATAATCATAATTCTCAGGAAATTGAAAAACTTTAATTGAAATTTAGATTTTTTTAAAAAAACTAAAATAATACCTATTAATCATCTTGAAATCTAATGTATTTATCAAATTATTAAAATGTAATAAATTATTTAGATATAATTTTAAAATTGAAGAGAGTTAAATTAATAGTAGTAAAAAGGAAAGATATATAGAGTTGTGGTAAAAAGTGACATTTAAAGTGAGAAGCTTCAATGAAGATTAAATTGAATTTTTGAAGAAGAAGGAAGAAAGAAAAAGGAAAAATAATAAGGAGAAAAAGTTTAAATAATAAGAAAAAAATAAGAAAATGTATTTTACAGCAAAATACTTACAAAAATAAATTATATTCGTTTTTTTAGTTTGTTCATGCTCTTTAAGAGAGTGCATACACTCTCCATGCCAGGTGGACAAAAAATGATGTAATAATATCAATCCAGAATTGTTTAGGGGGGCAATAGGACGCTTGGTAGTTTAGGTGTCTTTTTGAAAATTCGAGACAATTTCAAGTGTCACTTTATATCTTTTCTCTTAAATTAATGAATATTAATTTATCGATTAAATAATATCTCTATAAAATGATAATATATCATGATCCTAACTAGTGACAATTATATTTTAGCACTCTATACATGCCGCTAAAGACCGAAAGCGTATAGACACTAGATTCAATAACAATTACTTAACTAATGATGATAAAGAATTTTACACTTTTATTAATATACATATTTACTTCCGCTAAAACTGTTTTAGTTATAATACGTAAATATTAGTTTCCCTTTAAAACAAAATTAGGAACAAATACTGTTTTTATTTCGGTTAGCGGTTATATTAACAAAATTTTATATTTTTTAGGATGAAAATTACGATATGACAAGTTTAATTATAAAAAAAATAGTTAAACATTAATTTAAAACGTGAACCAAATTTTAATTCTAAGTCACCATAAAATTGATCCATTAAATCAATGATCAAGTGATAAATGCATCAGGCAGATACACGGCTTGCATTTATGAGTTTAGAACACAAAGTATATTTTCTCTCTTCAACTTTATTTGTCACGTTTTATTTCTTAAGTAAAATAACTAGGGGTGTGCATCGGTCGGTTCGGTTCGGTTTTACATATAATCGGTTCGGTTTATCGGTTTTCGGTTTTAAAATATTCTAACCCAATAACAAATCAATAAGAAATTTTTTATCGGTTTATCGGTTTATCGGTTTTTGATGTTATCGGTTCGGTTTCGGTTAACCCAATAAGAAAATGTCGATCAAATAATATACAATAGTATGTATGTTATAATTACATGTTACCAACTTACCGTCAAAACATAATAGAAAACTTTGAATGTTGATCAAATTACTAACATTCACAAACTTGCAAAAGCTATCGCCTACAATTACGAACTAGAATTAAAACTAAAATAAAATATTTCAATGAGACAATTTTGAACAGTTGCTTGATCCACCAGATAATCAACAAAGTTCTCACAAATTTCCTAACCAAAAAATCACATAGCCTGAAAAGCTAATATTGAATCTATTTATGTATTAAATTATGTATATTTAATATTGAGGAAGGGTAAAGTAGTAAATAACTATAGTCTTATTGGGTTATCGGTTTACCCAATAACCCAATAGGAAAAATCGAAACCGACCCAATAACCCAATAATTATTTTTTCTAAACCCATTAAAAACCCAATAATCCAATAACCCAATAATAATAACCCAATAATATTTTATCGGTTCGGTTTATTGGTCGGTTCGGTTTTTGCACACCCCTAAAAATAACTTATGAAATCAACAAAAATTATAATAGAATCATAAATATTTTATTTTTTATTTTTAATCAAATATCTAAAATTCAAACCCTTTTAAGTATGATTTCGCTTTCTTTATGAAACACTTTACCTATAATATAAAATTTTTCGATAAAAATTCAAAACTTTTTTTTTAATAAAAACATATGAAAACCAGAGTATAGATGTCTACATAAAAACCAAATCATAAATGTCAATACCTAGGAATCTCATGCAGTGCATGACTTCTTTTCACTGACACATTGATTAATTTCTCTATACATTTTGTTCTTTTTCTTCGTGCCACGTAAATCATAACGAGTGGTTTGGCTTATCGATTTAAAGATGAGTTATATAGATATTAAATTTTGTAAATATAACATCTCATTTGATGGCCAATGAGAAGATAATTATAAGTATTGTCAAAATGTATGTACGTATTAGTTTATGCATGTTACTTAATTAATACCAACCAAAATAATACATTACTTATCATTATTATCTATATAACTCTTTTCTGCTATCAAATGACCTTAGACATATGTAATTCATCCAAAATTTTAAGGATTAGACTCGAGATAATTTGATTTGAATTCAATTGCAACTCATTCAAGTCTAATTCATTTGAAGAGAATTCTCAATTGAGCCTAATTCAATTTCTAATTTCAATCCGTTTTAAAACTTTTATTAAGATATGTTTTTATATTGAAGGTCTGAATTATTATCTACTTAACATCTTTTAGGATTTATCTATTCATTTGTTACTTTTTTTAAAAAATATTTATAAGCTGAAATTTAAATTGTAATTATAAAAGTTAAATATTAATATGTTAAATCATTCCGATTAATTGGGTCAAAGCAAACCTGTTTTTAGCATATTTAAACCAAAAATAAACTTAGACGAGTCAAAATCCAACCCAATATTTTTAATTATTACTCAACCCGCTCATTTAACACCTTAGACTTCATAAATGAATAACGGATACCAACCATTCATACAACACAAGGAAAAAAAAAAGTCAACAACACAATTGGAAATAATAATAACTTAGAAGTAAGATTTAATTGAAATTGAATAATACATGTCATGAAGAAACTATATTTACATGACTATATTTAATGTAGCTACCACAAAAAAATTAAATGTAACTCATGGACTTCTCTTGAATATTGATCACATCAATAATAATGTCATCAATATGAGCATATCGACGATAGCTAATTTTTATGATTCGAATACACATCAATTCTAGAGCCTGTGTTACATTTAAAATCATAACTATTTCCAGACTTGTTTTTGCTGTTTTTTTCAGACACAAAATACTCTGTTTTTTTTTTTTGCTGCAAAAACAAAAAAGGAAATAGTAATTTTGTTGAATACAAACAAAACAAGAAGTAAGAACATAGTATTATATAGTAAGTAATAACAAAAAAAAAAATTAAAATCTGATTACGTAATCGAATCGATTTCTTCCTCCTTCTTCTTGGACGACGATGATGATGATGATTTCTACTTTGAAATTTACGAAAAATAACCAAGAATTGAGCTTTCTTGAGTTGAAAATGGTGATGCTCTGTTTTTTTTAGTTGTGCAGAGGATTAGGACCAGAAGGGACAAATCTTTTTTCCACACCATATCTTGGATCAATTTCATCCATTGATGAAGATGATGATGACGGAGGCGGTAGAAATGGTGGACAGTGACGGATTCTTTGGAGTTGATAGCAGATTACAGAGGAATGGAGATGATTGTGTTTTTTCGTCGAATTGGGAATTGGGATTTTTTGGGTTTGTGATGAAGCCACTGTAGAGAAGGTAAAAAAGATCAAATAAGCAAGAAAGATACACTTACATGCCATTCTTGAACTTGAAGAAGATGAAAAAAGTGCTGCTTTCATGGTGATTTTTCTGAAATTTTGAGAGTCAAAATTAAGAAACAGAGAGAAGAAGAAGAAACAGAGTATATATAGAGAGAGGGTGGGGGTGAGAAATAACATAAAAATTAAATGGCTATTTTACACAAATATCTTTTTTTTTTTTTAGAATGAATCTAAAAAAATTAGTTAACGTAAATATTTATTTTCAACTCTCAGATTTTATTTTTTTATTTAAAAAGGAAAATTTTCATAAATATTAGAGTGAATGTGTTAGTTAAACGCCCAACTGAATTATCTATAACTGAAAAGAATAGAGTTTTGAGAACTAATAGTCAAAGACAAAATTTAAAAGACAATTGACGTAAATATTCTTTTTTTTTAATGCCGACATTTAAATTTCGTCCCTATTTTATAAGTATCGAAAGTGAATGTACTAGTTAACAACCAACTAAATTATTATATAAATTTAACAGAGAGAGTTTTTTTAAAACTAATACACAACCTAATACACGATTTAAATAACTAATTTACCATATATTTCCTTTTTAGGCTAATATTTACATTTTATCTCAATTTAAATAAGAGAATTTAATAATATTGAGAATGTATGCGCCAACTAATAACTAGCTGAATTTCTTTTTGCCTAAAAAATTCAGTTTCTCCTTTGAAATTCAACACAATACTCTAAGCTACTTCTTAATTTGATTCGATTTTTAATTTGACTCACTTTTAATTAGGTATAATACATAAATATGTCTTTTAACTTGGCTTCGAATCACATTTATGTCCTTCGACTTTCGGTGTGCACAAGCAGACACTTAAACATGTAAAAAGCTAAACAAATAGACACACATGTCCAACATGTCATCCTACGTGTCATTTTTTGTCCTACGTGGTGTCCTACGTGTATTTTGCCATGTAGGACTCATGCGTTTATTTATTTAAAAGTTAGATAGTTAAAGTGTTTGTTTGTGCATTATGAAAGTTGGAGGTCAAAGTTAAAATTCGAAGTCAAGTTTAGGGGAGGTTTTAACCAACTAAACCATTATATAAAGCAATTCATCAAAATAATATGTTTTTCTAAAATTTTACAAAATTAGTATAAACGTATTTCACAGTAACGTTTTAGGATATATTTTATTTTTAAAAAGTTGATGGCGTCAGATTGATATACGTTACTCACAGTAACGTTTTACAAGTAAAACGTTGCTTACAATAACGTATATCAAACTAATGCTGTTAGTTTTAAAAAAATAAAATATACCCTAAAACGTTACCGTGAAATACGTTTATACTAGTTTTGTAAAATTTTAGAAAAATGTATTACTTTGGTAAACTATTTTATATAATGACTTAGTTTGGTTAAAAATTCAGTTTAGGGTCCAATATATGTATTATGCCCTTTTAATTATACCACAAACACTCCTGATACAATTTGATCGGTCCTTACATATTATTTCATAATATATTATATCGTATTGTATTGCTATAACGTTTAAATATACTATATCATTTACTATCATTATATAATATCACTTATCAATAATTTTATAGATAATTCCATCAAAAAGTAATATACGAGATAGAGCTACAACCCGATCCTCAACTACCCTCATTCGAGTTATGCATATCAAACATTTATTCATTTTTCTCTCAACCTATTCTGAAGCTATTAAAGATTTAAAAAAGACTATTATTATGATTCGAATACACATCAATTCTCGAACTTTGTTATAAAACCGTAACTAAATAATCTCTTAATGCAGACAAAACAAGAACTAAAAACTTAAAACTTAGTACATAATATTGACAAAAAAAAAAAAATAGAACTCTGATTACATAAGCAAATCGATTTCTACTTCTCCTTCTTCTTCGAGTTTTCTTCTGAAATATGAAAAGGGTAACTAAATAATCGAAGAAATGAACTTTCTTTCCATGAAAATGGTGATGCTCTGTTTTTTTTTTCAGTTGTGCAGAGGATTAGGACCAGAAGGGATTGATCTTTTCTCCGCACCAAATCTTGGGTCAATTTCATCCAGTGATGAAGATGATGATGGCGACGAAAGCTGTGGAGGAAATGGTGGACAGTGGCGAATTCTTTGGAATTGATAGCAAATTACAGAAGGTGAATGAAGATGATCTTCTTGATCATATTTTTTCGTCGAATTGGGAATTGAAGCCATTGCAGAGAAGGAAAGGAAGATCAAACAAGCTAGCACTATACATTTACGCGCCATTCTTCAACTCGAAGAAGATGGAAAAAAGAGGTGTTTTAATGGCGATTTCTGAATTCTTACAGGCAAAACAAAGAAACAGAGTAAAAGTGAGATGGTGAACAAGTTTTATATAGTACTACTAGATTTTTGACATATATTTTTTTTAAAAATAAAAATAAATGAAATAATATTTTATTATATTACCCGTAATTATTATAAGACATTTATTGTTTGAAAAAAATGAATCGAACGTAACTAAAGAAAGTAAAATAGTTATAAAATGGTAAATCCTCATTTTTTTTAAATATTTCTAATATGAATAAGTAAAGGTCAATATAGAGAGTATATCATTTCTATCGAGTTTCAATATACGTGGATGTATTACTATTAGGGGTCGAATAATTTTTTCTTTGATTATGATTTTCTAAAACTTCATTAAATTATTTAGAATTAGTATCTATATTGACGTGTAGTAATTTTAAATATATAATTTTATTCTAAAATATTTAAAGAGTCAATTTGAAAATTTTATAGTCATAATTAAGAGTTTTGGACCATATTTTTACATAAGTTAAGATCAAAGAGATATTTAATTTTTTAAATAAAAATATTAGACTATAGTATGCTTTTATGATAACTTACAAAATTATATATTCAAAAAATACTAAAGGGATAAGTTACAATAAAATAAAATATTAACTAGTTATTAAAGAAAAAGACATTCAACAAAAAGATTCATTAACAAAAATGAGTGACACAATTTTCGAGTTGAGCTTAATTTTTTGGTATACTATGTATTTTGAGATGTAAACTCATTTAATAACTTTTATTACGAGATGATGAAAAATACCTCTTATTTATAGTGACTTAAACTTAAAAATGACATGTATTTAAAGATGTGGGGTTAATATAAAAGTTGTCAAAGCCTAATGATAGAAAATAAAGATTATTTATAATCTTTTGTAATAAAGTCTGATTTATAATATTCAATTTTCTTTCTCTTAAAATGATAAATATGTGGTGAGCATTTACATTAGTGATTTTCAAATTTCGAAATGCTATTTATTATGATAGCTGTTGTTGTCAAAGTCTTTAAGAAAACCTATATTCAAAATTGGACTACAATTAAATTTATAGAATAAAATATATCGATGATTGATCAATATAGAATATTTTACTGATTTGATTTACTTTAGCATGTTTATATAACGATAGTAATAAACTAAAAATAAACAGAATCAAACCGATCAAATCATCGAAAAACTAATTATAAAAAGGCTTTTTTATTTTTTTATTTTATAATTACAAATGAACAATAAACAATGAAATAATCCAGTAAAACTTAAAAATTAGAAAAGGTAATCTTAATAACAAAAAAATGAAATTAAAAGAAAAAAAGTTAAAAAGAAGCAACCAAAACTTCCAATAGACCTTAAAGCCAAAATGCCAAAAAACTCAGTAAATCTGATGTTGAAGCAAGTTATGATGCTCAGACTCTTCAAAAATGTCGCGAATCAAAAGTAGTGTATTTCGAAGGATCTGACACGAGTATATCAACAATTTTGGAAAAGTCAGAGCAACATAGGAAAAAACAAGTGTCCTCTTCTTTCACTTCCCTACTATTTGACGTGCACGTCGATTTGCACCTTTAACTCTAGAGTTTAATTCATCAACATCTTTGTCAAGATCATCTATAGCTTTGTTTTGCCTGCATTTATCACATTTCAACAACATGTGTTATCGATAATAAATGAAAAACAGACGTACTATAACATGTTAAATTACACTAACAACATAAAACTTCTTTATACATTGTCAATGTATAAACATTTACATGTATGATCATTAATCACTGCGGTTGTGAGCTACATGTTCATTATCAACAAGTCAACAACAAAACCAGTGTAATCCTGAAGGTGGAGCCGTGGAGTCTAAGGAGTGTTGAGTGCACGTGACCTTACCCCTACGTTGAGAAAGTAGAGAGGTTGTTTCTGATAGACCCTCGACTTAGCTAATGATGAAAAAGAGGTAGCGGGGAAGTAGAAACAACAACAAGAAAATAAGATATCAAGGCTAAAGATGTTCATCACAGATGAAAGTTAACAATCACTTTCATGACTTCCCATTTGAAAAAAACACATTTTAACTTCAGAAAACTAAGTTACATATTGTCGAAAGTGTTCAAAATGAAACGTAACAACATAGTAACAAAGAAGAAGAACATTATGTTTGATGAAACTTACTTGTCAAGTTCAGATCCCATGTCAACAGCCATGCCTTTTAGATCACCCAATATGTTGCTCAAATCCGAAAGTGCATCATCTTGCTTCGCCTTCTCAGACTATTTAAACATAAACATAGTTTTTTTTTTTACTCCAAGTTACAAGGCCACGAATAGATAGCTAGATTGAATGTTGTGTATACGAAATGTACCTCAATTTGCTGCATAGCATTCATCGATTCAGGAGGAGGTGTACTCGAGGCTGATTTCCCCTTTTTACCATTCGACAAACCTAATTTTTCCCTTTCACTTGCACTACCTTTCCCTTTATGATTATCATCTACGAAAACCAGAGAAGATGAAAGTCAGTAAAATCGATAACATAGTCACAATCGATAATGCAGATACTAATAACATGAAACCTTTTGAAGTTCGAGGCCCTTTAATATCGTGAGTTTTCTTTGGCTTCCAAGGCATCGCGAACATGCCACCAAGATTGTTCAATAACTTTTCACCCTAAAATGCAGAAAACATGATCATTATTGTCAACTTTTATACCATTTTTTTTCCGGATTGTACATTGAATGAGCAAAGCAAATTAAGCTACTTTCCAAATGTTATACTTGTAAAAGTTGCAGTGTTCAACTGACACAATAGAGACGAGTTGAGGTGTTTAGATATGCATAATAAAAAGTTACATTGGAGTGTTTGTTTATGCATTACGTCTATAAAATAAAGAGTATACACTATCCGTGCTATTAATAGTAATTGAAAATGATCAATACCTTGCTCAAATCGCGATCCATTTCAACAGCCATCATATGAGTACGATTAATTTGCTCGCCTTGCTTATGCAAGGTATCGAGTGTCTGAGCACCTTCTTGTCTAATATCCTCAGCTATCTTCAAACAGTTATTGACCGAGCTCGTTGTCTCCTTAGCTTGGTCTACAGCATACCCTTCCAATTCTTGCACAGACATGTTATCAAAATCCTCTGTCTTACTTTTATGTTTGTTCCTTGTCCCACCTGATGACGACGATGATGTTCCAAAATCATCGTCATCAGGTGTGACAAGAACTGGCTCGGAGGATGTCCTCCGACCAGCTTTCATTACATTTTTTTCATCAGGAGTAGCAGAGTCTGCTTTTTTCCTGAATCCAAACATTTTTCACTTCACCTGATATGCAAACAATTTCAAGATTATAAACCAAAACACTCAAATTTGCTTGCAAATTTACTATATTTCAAACTATACATACAACAATAACAACATGGTTAGTCGACTAATAGTTATTATCTCATAACATCATTTTCTTTGCTGAAATAAAAAAGAACTTTCCTTTTTAGTCTGTTAAAAAAGAATAACTTCTTTTCCTTTTTGACAACATTTTAATTTCACCTTTCCACGTGACATGTTTAAGAGCACAAGATCAAAGAGCAGTTTTGTACATTTGACCCAACTTTAATTTAGGACCACAAGATTCAGAAGTCTTCTTTATATTCTAAAACTCAGTATCAAGTCAAATCAGATCATTCTTTATGAAACGGAGGGAGTATTAGTTAGCTGACATCAACCCCTTTTAGGCTAATCGAATAACTGAAAAAACTGAATGAATTTTATTAGAAGGTGAACCACTATAACTTTTCATTTACAAAATTCATTTTTAAAAATGATCAAGATCAACAGAAAAATATTTGAAGACTGAAAGTTTAAAATCTAATCAAATTTCATGGCCAAACAAATATTTAAATATAATTTTTTAAAATTTATGGTTAAACGCTAACTTAACATTTCACCAGTTATATTTCAATATTATGACTACAAATTTGTGTTTCACGTCAAAAGTATTCTAACAAGAAACCAACCTCAAGCAAAAAAAATAAAAAATAGAAACCTGACTTTCTGAGATAATATCTATTAGTTGACTGACATCAAACTTTATAGGCTAATGATAACTGAAAAAGCTAAATGAATTTTAGAAGGTGAACCACTACAACTTTTCATTCTTGGAGATTCATTTACAAAATTCTTTTTTCTAAAAATGACCAAGATCAAGAGAAAAATATTTGAAGATTGAAATTTTAAAATCTCATCAAATTTCATGGTCAAACAAATATTAAATATAATTTTTCAAAATCTAATCTAAAATCTATGGTTAAACGCTAGTTTAACATTTCACCCGTTATATTATCAAAGTTATGACTTGTTGCAATTTTTGTCAACTTTTACATATACAAATTTATGTTCCACGTCAAAAGTACTCTGACAAGAAGCCAACCTCAACAAAACAAAAACAAAATGACAAAGGAGAAAAAGGTAAGTACCCAAGATTAAAGAAAACAATTTTTAAAAGTTGGAATGAAATAATTAATTACCTTTGAATGATTGAAGATGTGATCTATTTATGAAGAGGGAATTAATTAATTAAGGGGAGAGAAGAAATACTGAATTTTACAGAAAATTTCTTCCTCTCAGAAGTAGTGAATTATAATGAAAGAAACAATGGACACAGAGAATTTATTTTATCAATGGATCAAATATATCAAGGAGAAAAAAAAATGGAAGGTTCCCCTTAAAACCAGCTATTGGCAATTTTACCTGTTTTCCAAACATTTAGCGCTCGTTTGATATGTGAGATAATGATAATAAGTTGAGGCTTAATTTTATTTCATGTCTGAATTGAGGTATTAGTTAATTTCGGAATTACTTTATCCCATGGTTTGCATTTAAATTGGTGTTACTATCATATATTGAAGGTTTAGAAAAAATAACCTCATGTTACTATCGTTATCCTCATATTAAACGACCCCTAATTTATATTAGCTTCTTACCTCATCTTTTCACCTACTTCTTTTTATTATTATTTCCATTCGTTGTTTGGTATCCATTTCAGGGTCCGACTAATGTGAAAAATCTCAAATTGGATAAATTAGTATTCTCTACAAAAAAATGACTATATTTTCTTGAGCTCGAACTCTTGAGAAAGGATGAGGTGCAAAGGAGAGCCAGGATTTAAAGTTAATGAATTTGAAATTCTAGTTTTACTATTACATATTTGATGAAAAATTTAAAAATAAATATAAATTTGATCGAAAGTTACTGAGTTCAATCGATCCAATACAACTGTAGAACTCAAATAATCATGCAACTAAACTACTAAAATTTCCAAAATTAAAAAAAAAAAATTCTAACTCCCAAAAAGTGGAAGAAGAAAATATCTACATGTCCAACTAACCTGAATTTTACTAGCCACACAATCCCAAAAATATCAAAATCAACAGGTTTTTTGTACAATAGTACATGTTTTGTTTAAAAAGAAAACAACAAATCACATGTTGCTCCAGTCATTTTTCAACAATTATTTTGCTTAAATTTTGTATCTAAAAATTTTAGCATTTTGAAAAATTTCAGTTCAGAGACATCATGGCAACTTTTGCTGTCTCTGGATTGAACTCAATTTCAAGTTTTAATAACAATTTCAGAAGCAAAAACTCAAATATTTTTTTGAGTAGAAGGAGGAGTTTATTGTTCAATTTAAGAAGAAGAAGAAGAAGTTTCTATGTTAGCAATGTTGCTAGTGATCAAAAGCAGAAGACAAAAGATTCTTCCTCTGATGAAGGTATTGAAATAATTGTCCGTTTAATTTCTTTGTCTGATTTTAACTTGACACTAAGTTTAACAAAATACAGACTTGTTATGATATGAAATTGATATGTTGAATGTACTTTAGTGTTATTTAATCTTGTGGTGTTAAACGTCTCGCGTGGAAAGTAAAAAAATTAAAGAGTTGTTGAAAAAGGGGCGCGACATTATTTTTGAAAAAGACTAGAAATGGAAGTAAGATAAACAAATTGAATGTGTTCGCGTGTGTTAGAATCTCACATTGGTTAAGGAAACGAGTTGTTTCCTATAAGGTATTAGCAATGCTCACCTCGTTAATTAGCTTTTGAGATTGACTTAGGTCCTAGGTCTATTGATTTATTTAACATGGTGTCAGAAAGACAACGATAACATACCCAGTGCAATCCCACTAGCGGGGTCTGAGGAGGGATGTTGTGTACTTAGACCTAACTTCTATCTTGTGAATGTAGATAGATCGTTTTTGGTGAATCCTCGGCTCAAGACACATTTCTATTTGTAGTTTAACTAGTATTGATACCTTATGTTATAATGTCTACGCTCAAGATCTTCAGCCTGGACATGCCAGGGTGTAAGAGTCGCGCATTGGTAGAGAGAGTAGGTAGTGTTTGTTTAGAGAAGTAGAATTTGAAAATTTCGTATATAGTAGAGTTATCACTCCATTACGACTATTATTTGGACCCTTTGTTAATTGGAGATCAGCAAGTCCAATTGGACTTATTAATGTTTGTTTTTGATATTTTCAGGATTTACATTAGATGTTTATCAGCCGGACTCAACGTCTGTTTTATCAAGTATAAAGTATCACGCAGAGTTCACGCCATCATTTTCTCCTGAGAAGTTTGAACTTCCCAAGGCGTACTATGCAACTGCAGAGAGTGTTCGAGATATGCTCATTTTAAGTTGGAATGCCACATATGAATACTACGAAAAGATGAATGTAAAGCAGGCATATTACTTGTCTATGGAGTTTCTTCAGGTTAGATTAGCTAGGCTTCCCTTTTTATTTCGAGTATAACTACAGAGGTCGTCGTTGAAGTGAGTTGCTTTAATATGCTTTTGGTGCTTGCAGGGAAGAGCTTTACTCAATGCTATTGGTAACTTGGGGCTAAACGGACCTTATGCAGATGCTTTAACTAAGCTCGGATACAGTTTAGAGGATGTAGCCAGGCAGGTCGGATTTCTGTAAGAACTTACTTATTTCTGTTGACGGTTAGCCACTCAAAGTAGTTTTTTGTTTGATTGAGTCTGTCTTGTTTCAGTACAGCCCTATTTGACTATTACTAACACTTTGAAGGCGACTAGCTCCTGTTTCTATATTGCACAAGTTCTTGATTGATATGCTTTTCCAAAATGATTTAATAACATGTCAACGTAGTCAAACTATCCCGTTCTCATCATCACTGTTCTAACATTGTGATATATATCAATTGATTTCACGCGGGATAGTCGTCTACTGTAATTAGCTTAAGCTGTTTACTGTAATGACTGACAGGAACCAGATGCAGCTTTAGGGAATGGAGGCTTAGGAAGACTTGCTTCTTGCTTTCTTGACTCAATGGCGACGCTAAACTACCCTGCATGGGGTTATGGACTTAGATACCAATATGGCCTTTTCAAACAGCTTATTACAAAAGATGGCCAGGAGGAAGTTGCTGAAAACTGGCTCGAGGTACGATATGTTGGAGGACCTTGATACTACTGACTGCACGTTTTTTCGTATTTTTCAATAGCTTTTATATGTTCTTTGCTATGCTCCAAAGTAATAGGACTATCATTTTCTCAGATGGGAAATCCATGGGAAATTGTCAGGAATGATATTTCGTATCCCGTAAAATTCTATGGGAAGGTCATTGAAGGAGCTGATGGGTCAAAGGAATGGGTTGGCGGAGAAGATATAACTGCTGTTGCCTATGATGTCCCAATACCAGGATATAAAACAAAAACAACTATCAACCTTCGACTGTGGTCAACAAAGCTAGCTGCAGAAGCTTTTGATCTACATGCTTTTAACAACGGAGACCATGCCAAAGCATATGAGGCACAGAAAAAGGCTGAGAAGGTGTACCTTTTTCTTTAGCTTACTTGAGAAACTATAAAATACTCTCTCCGTTTCAATTTGTTTGTCGTACTTCCCTTTTTAGTTTGTTTAAAAGGAAAGTCTCTTTTCTTTTTTTGGAAACTCGTTAATTCTAACCTTCCACATGACATGTTTTAAACCACAAGATTCAAAAGTTTTCTTTACTTTTCTTAAACTCCGTGCCAAGTCAAAACCAGACAAACAAAGTGAAACGGAGCAAGTACAATTCAAAAGCATGAATGCTGCGGAAATACTGCGAGATTCTGGTTATTAACCACAAGAAGAGCATTCCCTAATATTGTGTCTTGTATTTTGGATCAGATTTGCTATGTCTTATATCCAGGTGACGAGTCACTTGAGGGAAAGACACTTCGGTTAAAGCAACAATACACCCTATGTTCTGCTTCTCTTCAGGACATTATTGCACGGTTCGAGAAGAGATCAGGGAATGCAGTGAACTGGGATCAGTTCCCGGAAAAGGTTGCAGTACAGATGAATGACACTCATCCAACACTTTGCATACCAGAACTTTTAAGGATATTGATAGATGTTAAAGGTTTGAGCTGGAAGCAGGCATGGGGAATTACTCAAAGGTTCTTTCTTCCGTTATTGCATCCGATAAATGTCTAATTTTTCTAGCAATTAGCTTTAAGATACAAGCGTAGATGATTCTTCCCTTTGTTTATTCATGTAAATACAGTAGCTCTACTCCTGTGACATTGTTATATCTTGGCAGAACGGTCGCATACACTAACCACACTGTTTTACCCGAGGCTCTAGAGAAATGGAGCTTCACACTTCTTGGTGAACTGCTTCCTCGGCACGTGGAGATCATAGCAATGATAGATGAGGAGGTGAAAATTTTAAACTCCATTTTCATTTCTAGGATTAAGTTGATATTTTACATTTTGAACTTCTTGATCGAATTCGTTGCAGCTCAACATATTACTTTTGCTTCATTCTTTCTGAGAACTACTAAATGTGGATGCTTTTGCAGCTTTTGCTAACTATACTTACTGAATATGGTACTGAAGATCTTGACTTGTTGCAAGAAAAGCTAAACCAAATGAGGATTCTGGATAATGTTGAAATACCTACTTCTGTTTTGGAGTTACTTATCAAAGCCAAAGAAAATGCTGCTGATGTCGAAAAAGCAGCAGAAGAAGAACAACTAGAAGAAGGTAAAGATGAGGAAACTGAGGCTGTAAAAGCAGAAACTACGAACGAAGAGGAGGAAACTGAGGTTGAGAAGGTTGAGGTCAAGGATAGTCAAGCAAAAATAAAACGGATATTCGGGCCACATGCAAATAGACCACAGGTGGTTCACATGGCAAATCTATGTGTAGTTAGTGGTCATGCAGTTAACGGTGTTGCTGAGATTCATAGTGAAATAGTTAAAGATGAAGTTTTCAATGAATTTTACAAGGTATGAACATTATCACACGGCTAGAAGTGATAGATATCATTTTCACTTCTCCTCTTCAATTATTTCGATTGATCAAAACTATTTGTTCATCGACAGTTATGGCCAGAGAAATTCCAAAACAAGACAAATGGTGTGACACCAAGAAGATGGTTAAGTTTCTGTAACCCAGAGTTGAGTGAAATTATAACCAAATGGACAGGATCTGATGATTGGTTGGTAAACACTGAAAAATTGGCAGAGCTTCGAAAGGTAAACGAGTTGTTTCTGACTTGTGATCTTATTGATTCCTAAACCGTCGTCAACAGCTTTCTTGAATGGATTATTTACTTTAGTCCTTCTATGTGGAAAGAGATCTTTATAAATATCATAAGAACATGTGAAATGTATGAGCAAGTAAAGGAAATAACTCTATTCTTTTACTAGCTCCGTTTCTATCTGTTTGTCCTATTTTGACTTGATAATCATAGTCCGGCCCTACTCCGGACTCCGTGCATAGCGGAAGCTTGGGTTGCCCTTTTACTTATACTGAACATACATGCATTTAACTGTCGAACAGTTTGCTGATAACGAAGAACTCCAGTCTGAGTGGAGGAAGGCAAAAGGAAATAACAAAATGAAGATTGTCTCTCTCATTAAAGAAAAAACAGGATACGTGGTCAGTCCCGATGCGATGTTTGATGTTCAGATCAAGCGCATTCACGAGTATAAGAGGCAGCTATTAAATATATTCGGCATTGTTTATCGCTACAAGAAGATGAAAGAAATGAGCCCTGAAGAACGAAAAGAAAAGTTTGTTCCTCGAGTTTGCATATTTGGAGGAAAAGCATTTGCTACATATGTTCAGGCCAAGAGAATTGTAAAATTTATCACTGATGTAGGGGCAACAGTCAACCATGATCCCGAGATTGGTGATCTTTTGAAGGTATGATTAGGACGAGTCAAAAACAATGTATGCTTGAAGATTTTCGAAGATGTTACTAACCTCTGGTTATACCTGTTATAAGTCCAAGATGGTGCGATAGATTTGAAAAATTATCGGTTTGCATTTCAGGTTGTCTTTGTTCCTGATTACAACGTCAGTGTAGCGGAAGTGCTAATTCCTGGTAGTGAGCTGTCCCAGCACATTAGGTACTTAATTTCGTTAGTTTTTGCATAAGGTCACAAATTTCTATAGAGCTAATATGTCGTATACCTGTCTGATATATCGATATTGTTTCAATAGTACTGCTGGTATGGAGGCTAGTGGAACCAGCAACATGAAATTTTCAATGAATGGCTGCCTCCTTATCGGAACGTTAGATGGTGCCAATGTTGAGATAAGAGAGGAAGTTGGAGAGGACAATTTCTTCCTTTTCGGAGCTCAGGCTCATGAAATTGCTGGTCTGCGAAAGGAAAGAGCCGAGGGAAAGGTAACATAAATTTTCATTCTTAATCATACAATTTACATTGCACAAGCACAAGCTCATAAAAAAACTACTCCCTCCTCCGTTTTCAATCTGTTTGTCTGGTTATGACTTGACACGAAGTTTCAGATAGAAAAAGAATACTTTTGAATCTTTAACGCCTCATATAGCTAAATTAACGATATATAGAATGAAAGTGCAAAAAAAGGGAAGAAGCATCATTTTTGGAACGAACTAAAAAGGAAAGTATAACAGATAAATTGTAGCTGCATCATTCTTATCGATTCTTACCCTATCTGTTCTTCACGTAGTTTATCCCCGACCCAAGATTTGAAGAAGTAAAGGCGTTCATTAGGACAGGCGTCTTTGGCCCCTACAACTATGAAGAACTCATGGGATCCTTAGAAGGAAACGAAGGCTTTGGTCGTGCTGACTATTTTCTTGTAGGAAAAGATTTCCCTGATTATATAGAGTGCCAAGATAAAGTTGATGAAGCATATCGAGACCAGAAGGTATACTTCTCGTAGTCTCATTTCACAATCTGTTTAACCATATCTTCTCTGTTTCATATTACTCGCGCACAAACAAACTTATTACTCATATTAGTACTTAGTATCCTTTTCGTGTAGTGTTTCTTGAAACATGTTGTCGTTGAAATGAATGCAGAAATGGACCAAAATGTCGATCTTAAACACAGCTGGATCGTTCAAATTTAGCAGTGATCGAACAATTCATCAATATGCAAGAGACATATGGAGAATTGAACCTGTTGAATTACCTTAAATGTTAAGCCAGTTAAAGGGTGAAGCCAATTTTTTCTCCCTGAGGTTCTCCCATACCATTATAATTAGTAAATCTTGTCAAGAGTTGCTACTGAAATGTTACAAGTTTTGAATATTTATTGTCGATTATATATATTTGAAAATAATGAAGTTTGTTTTGAACAACAACATACTCGTAATTCCATAGGTGGAGTCTGGAATGGATAGATTGTATACAGACTTTATACTTATCTCGTGGAGATAGAAAGACTGATTCTGATAGACCATCAGATGAAGTAACACACGAAGGAAAATACATATGTAACAATAACAAGTCAAATAGTGCAATAAACGAAGTACATGAAGTAACATAAATCCTAGGGAAAAAAATACGAGCTTAGTGCTAATACTATTGGTGTCAACTAGTTTGCATTTCCTTGTTAAAAGACAAACATGTATATGTATGTATATTGTATACACGATCTATAAACTTTATACATATTTTATAAACTAATGGACGAGTGGTTTAGACTCGTAATTATCTCTAAAAAAAATTATAAACTTTTTCTTGCAAGAATTATAGAAAATTATTTTAAAATTTCAAATTGTGTAAAATTGAAGAGTGTTTACTTTGATTATTATCATGAATTTGGGCCGCCAAACCCAATAAGCATTTTGATGGGCTCAAATATGTTAATTGATGACCAGCTCCTGGCCCATTGGGTCTGGGCTCAAAATGGCCTTTTTCCTAATTTAGAGGTTAATTTTGGGATAAATGGGAAAATTACCGCTTCTTTATATGGAGTTTGAGTTCGTTTTTTTAAGTGTGAAATTCTAGAATTTTTACCGAGTTTTGTGACAGTTTTGGAATTTGGACAAACCTAGCTATAATAATTATTTTCATATTATTTCACCCACAGTATCTCAATAACTAGCTTTTGAGGTGTACTTCTTGTTGAGTTATATCAATGGTATCAGAGCCACCAACCACCCTCCACGCCCACCGTGTCATGGACGGTGATGTCACTATTGTAGTGTTCGTCTGGAGTTAGCAATGTCGAATGCATAACTAGTTGCGGATGCCTAGACACTTGACTCAAAAATGACACTATGAGAAAGGGTTACCTACTTATGATAAAGTACAAAAAATAATTATCCATTACAATGTATGAAGTTTGAGCTCACGTCAATATCACTACAACAAAAATGATCATTAGCGGCATTTAATTCTTAATTGCCGCTAAATATGTATTTTTAGCAGCAATTGTCACTCTTTGTATTTGTCACTAAAGTCTTTAGCGATATTGGTTCTAATGACACATAACTAATGTCGATAAAGACTTTAACACTCTTTATTAATGTCAATATTTAATACCGCTAAAAATTATTTTTATTATAGTATATTACAATGTGCTAACACGAAGTAGATATAGTTTTGAAAAACTAATTATTAAGATGTGATAATCCAAAATTATATATTTCCAAAATTACACTCACATTGAATTTTAAAGGATATTAAGTAAGATAGGGCCAAAAAAAGACTGTATTTTTTTTTTTTAATAAAAAGCTTGTTCAAATCAATAACACGTAAATTATATCACATCAAGATTTTAAATTGTATATTTTGAAAAGACTTACATGTAACTATTTTTTTTTTTAATAATTTACTATTATTATAATTAACATATAAAATTTTGAACTTATTCATGCATTTGAGTTTCCACTAGACACGCATAAAAGTGGAATCATGGAAAATTGGGTGTGGAAATTTGTACCAAAAAAGATGTCAAAAAGACAAAAGAGAATTATTTTAGAAAGTCTTTTAATTACTCATTTCTTCTCAATTAAGTCAAGGGAAAGAAACATTGTACAAAAAGGAACTCCAACTTAATTACTTTCTCGACTTTATATTATTTGATTCTTATATTAAAAATAGTTATTTCTTATTTTTTATCATTACTATCAAAAAGTTATATAAAAAGTTATAGTCAAATTAGGAGTTTCAAAACATAAATGATTAGATTAATTTAGTAAAAGAACACCTCTAGTTAGAGCTTTCTTAAAAATGTGTCATCATTCACGGGATGGCTTAACAGTGTTTAAAAAAAGCATGTATTTTAAATTCTTAAATTTAAGGGCTTTCATTTTTAATAATAATAGGTTATAAGTTATTATTTTTTTTAACAAATATTGAACACTATTTGTATAAAAAGTAAACTTTTTATGAAAAATAAAGAAATTATTAGAAGAAATTTGACATATCTGAAGTACTATATCTCATGAAAAATAATTTAAAATAAGAACGATTGTATTATCAATTAAAAACTAGACAATATCAATTATATAAAAATTATTAACTATCCAAGTTTAAAATCCTATTTAATTTTGACTTTAGACCACTAATATGCTTGATCCACTCTTGATCGTCCAAGAAAGCTAAAGAAGATGAAACAACATAACTTCATAAGTTGTGACATATTATTTATATTTTCTATCCTCAAAACTAAAAACTTGTCCAAGAAAATGACTAGCAAGTTGCAGAAATCTAGATTATAGGTAGCCATTTTCAAGATTTAATGTTGAATAAGACCTTGGTGAGGTTCAATTGAAGGTTCATTAACAATTTTGAGCCATAACATTGGTTGACTACAGAAAAGGACAATATTGAACCAATTAATGGCCATCTAGTTGAAGAAGAAAAAAGGTGAAAAAGATAGTATACATTATTTATAATCCAACCAAACACATGCAAACAAATAACAATAGCAAGTCAACTACAATAAAAGGAAGCAAAATATAATTTTTATAATAAAGAAATTTGTTTTTTTTTTTTTTTGTTAATGACTTGATGGTGTCATAGGCTACAAGACCCTCTTTTGAGCAACTAGCTAGTCCCTTTTTTTCGATATTTGATACAAGTATTAGAGCTTATTTAAGTTTTAATTGCATATCTCGAGGTTTATTTTTTTGAAGCGATCTTTTTTATTGTAATTCTCATTTCTAAGAGCACCATTTTAAAATCTCTCATCATAAAGGTGAAAAAATCGCAACAATCATATATCGTATCACAATTCATGTCAGCGACTAATATAATGTCCGTGTAATATATATAAAGCACATTCATTATGTGTGATACGATTTTTTAGATTTTTATGACTTGTTTACGAGAAATTGTTATGTTTTAATCATAAATTTTACTAATACATTAGACATATGAATATAATGATTTCTTTATTCAAATTTCAAAGAGCCCAAGAATTTTATTTTCGAAAAAATAAAGGTAAAAAACTTTTGGCATGTGGTCCATTTATAGTACTCTTATTTTCTAGGTTGATCCCCCTATTGATTTGAATAATAGACGATGATCTTATCTTATTTTTATACAAGCTAAAAAATTTAATAATTTACGGTAAATTTGGTGCGAACAAATATATTTTTGAATTTAATCTTTTAGAAAAATTAAGGAGGTTTAGTTTTTTTTTTATTTACATTTTTGTGTTTGGTACACTATATAGAATTCAAAAAAATATTCAAAAATAATAAGTTTTTTTTTGTTATTTTTCTTCAATTTTAATACTAATCTAATATCTATATATAACTCATCCACCTACATACATAACATAGCAATAATTTAAAAATAATCAATTATGCTCTTACCATTTGATCATTGATACACAAAGCAAAGGGAGTGACAAGAAATTAATTGTTGATAGTACTATATTTGGGGATTAGTTTCAATTATTAATAACATCCAAGGTTCATTGTTTCTAGCCTATAGGACCATTATTTTTTTTTTATGCCCCACCTATATATTTTCTAAAAATTTAATATTCCATATTTTTATTAAGTTCTAACTAAATTTGAAGTTATGGGTAAAAATATGTTGTATTTTATCTTTCATTTAATTAAGCCAAAGATTCAGCTTGTTATACCACATGTTATATTTGCTACTCTCAAATATCATGTTTTTCTTTATGATTGAGTTTGAAATTTTAACGTACGTCAAGTATTCACAATAGGTGGTAATTTCGCATCTATATAACCTGTTAAGTTATTTATTAATGCAATAAATTATTATTGTGTAAAAGTTAAACTTCTACATATTTATAATCAAGTTTAACCATTTTTAGGGGGATACTATTAATTGTAATTGGTTACTTTAACAAACATTTTTCTGGGCTCAACAATGCCAAACAATGGGAGTCTCAACTTGAATGGGCTTCTTTCATTATAAGATGACCACATTTTTCAAATATGTTACTCCTACTATCTTATACTTTGTTCGTAATATTTTATATGTCATTTCTTTCTATAAATAGTTGGATTGTAATACTTGATATTTTATAAAATTTATACATAAATTATCATATTTTGTCTATTATAATTTTGATAGAGTAGTTAATTAATTTTTAAAATGTTTTTATCATTTATTGTAAAGTTGATTTAAGAAAATTAAATAAGGATAGAAGGGTAAAGTTACATTTTTTTTATGCAAATACAAAGTAAAAATGTGACATATAAAATGGGACAGAAAAAGTATTTCATTGATTTACTCTTTTTCTAGATAATTGTAATATTCTTTTTTTGTTATATAATAATCCATTGTTGTTATAGTACCCAAAAGACACAAATAAAGTGGCCATCATTGAAAATATTACTCACTTTTTTTGTCTGTTTGAAATATGTATCAGAATAGATATCAAAAAGGAGATTAAACTTTAATTACTAGAATTTTGAGTTAGTGCAAAAACTCATGTGACAACATTGCAAAATCACTTTTACTACAAAGACAATTAAAAGGTTTTTAACCCCACCTTTTGTCCCTTCTACTTTAATCCAAGTAATGATAGTTATTTTTTTACATAAATAATAAAAATTAAATGTTATATCAGGTTAGTTGCCATATATTTTAAGTTATTAATTATTACAATTCTATATGATAGAAGCATATGTAAGATGGTATGATTTCAAGTCGAACATCACCATTATCTATTATTAAAAAGAAAATTCACTAGTTTGATTCATAAAAAAATGATTAAGCTCGTATATATAAGAGAGACATGATAAATACGAATGTGACTTGATCTCTAAGTGATGTCTTATATTTTTAAATGAGATTATCACACGCTTCAATAGGCTGAACGATGTTTTGAATTATAAAAGCATGATCATATAACTAAGGCTTGTCTATGTAATTCCATATTCCCTTCAATCTCATTCAACTCCTTCTTTAATTTTCTTTCCAATACTAAAAACTATGTCCAAAAAAATGATTAGAAAATGGCAAAAAGTCCAAGGTTAGGTAGTCAATTTGAACTTTGAAGATTCAAAACATGACTAGAAGTCCAAAACATTATCTTGGTAGAGACTAAAAAGGGTCATCAAGATTTAAACCAAAAATATTCTTTGACCCCTCAAAAGGATAATGACCATCTACTTGAAGACCAAAAAGTGAAGACAAGAATATTGTAATCTAACAAACCACATGCAAATATATAGAAAAAAAGTCAATTCATATTCTATATTTATATCAAATTAATAAATTAAAAAATACCTGATATATTTTGTTAAATAATTTTTTATCGTATATATATAGTAAATGATTCAATAGTATAAATTTTACATTATCATATCTTTTAATCGTGATAAATATATATGATCTGATACAAATATTCTATACAAATTAAAGCTTATGAAGTTGGATTGGGGGACCATCAACATTCGTTGGAGTGATATTTTGTAGCTCATATACGATTTTGATTGTGAATTTATAAATATGTTTTTATTTTTTGGAATGTAATTACATTGAGGAATAGTAAATAAAAATATTCTTCATTTTTTATTTTTCCTTGACAAATATCTATTTTCTATATTAGCCAATTAATGACAATAATTACCTTATTCATTCAAAGGAAAAAGATATAGAACTTTTGACACACACATATATATATATGTGGTTCAATCTTAATCATTTTTTTAGAGTGACCTTCTTTACTTGAATATATAATGATTTCTTTTATTAAATATACATAAAGTTGATGAAATTAAATCCATATTTTAATACCATTTCATAAGTCTTGCATGATTATTGGCTTTTCTCAATTCTCAAGTCTCATGATGTGTGTGCACCATACTAAGTTTTTATTATTTTATTTTTAAAAAAGATGTGTGTATGAAAACGCTTTACTTTAGGGTATTTTTGCAATTAAAATTATATATCGAAAATATAAGGTAATAATGATGAGATACGCTACTAAAAAGTCTAGAATAATGACAAAATTTATAAATAAAAATGGTTTTATAAATAACATTATTATAATTGTTTTAACATTTATATTATATTAAAATGATTTTAAAAATATGTAATTATACGAATTTTTGGCGTGTAAAATGACAAAGGATGCGTCATTTTCATAAATAGTTAAATACCTTTATTTTTCCCTCCATTGAACCATGAGATGGTCATTCAAAAATTATGACAATTAGCACCACTAATTGTAGAAATAAAATAATAAATATATTCCAAATTATCGAATATGGTATGCAGATATTCTTCTTTATATTTTTGAAATATATATGTCCAAAAACTAGAGTATATATATCAGTCACTCTAACAAAAGACTAATTAGTGACACATGATAAAATCTTATTCGTCCGTTTGATATTTAATAAATGTTGGATCGGTGGATGAGATTATGACATATGTATGTCCGTTGGTATAAAGTGTATATATGTTTTAGTTTTTGGATAGCAGGGATGACACCGATGTCGCAAAAGCATGACGGAGGTTACCTACATACCGTTTACAATAGTCTAGGGGTATATTTGTCCCTTTTCACCTAACTATATAATGATGAAATATTACTTGTACGCCCCATCTTAAATTATGTGTTGTGATTTTTTAAAAATTACCTCAAATTATTTATCATTTTAGAAGTTTGAAATAATTTTGTTTAAAATTTTGTCCTTATTTATAGTTTTTTAAAAAGAAAAACTACAAATAACTCAATAAAGTAAAATTTAATGAAGAATAATTATATCTTTAGACGTAACGATGATAAAATTGTATAATGAAAACCTCCTAATTAATATATTTTCTTAAGAAAAGTGTAAAAGAGCTAATTTAACTTTCACTATTGATTACTTTACCGTCAATTATTTTTTTCTAAAGGCTAAACATTAATTAATATGAAATCACGATGAAACACTCATATTAATTATTACTATTATTTTGAAAACATACAAAATTAAAATTGAACATGTAAAATAAGAAAATAATTGACAGAAATAATTCAAAAAAATAAAGAGAGTGAGAGAAAATAATTAATGAATGATTATATTATAGTACTAAATCAATTGTTTTATTATAGAGTATAATTTTTGAAGATACAATGTTCCTTTGGCACCATTATTATGTACCCCACATATCTTAATTGCTAATTAATCTTTCATTTAATAAATTGTCTTTTTTTTTTTTTAAGTGTCGGCTGGAGATTTTCATTCACACATATTTTTATCACTTCCACTTAATCTACAATGTTTGATATGATTTTGTTAATTTATTGATTAATCTTATGTATTTGTAATTGTCGGCTTAATAATTTTAATTTTTTGGTTGGATTTATAATTTAATTATTTTCATTTCATGTTTAGTGTTATTATATTATCTTGCTATTTTGATACCATTATCTTTTTTAATACTTGATTTGATTATTTCGTATGTTCTTTAATTTATATTAAATAAATCATTAGGAGTATGTATACCTCTTAAAGAATAAAATATTTGAAGATATAAATTAAAAATTTATTTTCTACTATTATAATTTTTATTTATAAATTGTTCTCTTAAAAAATGTAAAGTAGTTAAAACCTCTTTAAATGAGAGTAATTATGGAAAAATAAATTACAATAATTTTCTTAAACATTGTATCTACTTAGTTTTATTTTAAACTATGAAAAAAATCTTAACAGTTCACTTAACATGAACTAGAGGAAGTATCTCGATAGTGTACTATCTGATTTTACTTTACTTTTTGCAAATTGATATTCGATTTCCTTTTTTTTTTTTAAATTAAAAATTTATCACAAATAATTTTATCTTTTAGAATAACTCAAAATCTATAATTATGATAGTTACAATAAAAATAATTTTTTAAATAATCGCGGATCGAGAAGATGTATATAAATTTCAAACTTCTATGAAGTGTTAACTCTAGAATGTCAAATACAATTGTTCTACTGACTGATTTTAATATTAGTAATAAATATATAAATATCCTTTATTATCAGTCATTAATTGCTATAATTTTTGTAGCTTAGAGTAAGTATTCTTATCAGAGCTATAAATTGCTGCAATTTTTTTTGTTATATATTATACTAACTATACAGAAAAATCAAAGATGTACCTTTCTGTGTGAATGTTTAGAAAAATAATTCCAAACTCTTAGATTAAATTTTTTTATACATGTATCTACTAAATTGATAGTCATACATATATATATTTATATATACATATATAATTATTGAAAAAGCTCCTAAATTTCTCAAGAATAATTATACTATTTCATTTTTTACTCTGCGTGTCATAACTTAAATAATCATTTATATAGTAACTAGTTATGTGAATTTCTATATCACAAAATCAAATAACGTATTAGATGTGTGGAGTTTTACTCTAATAACATGATATTACTTATACAAACTTTAATATATAAATAATTTAGCTTCTACCAAGTACCAGTTAATTAGTTAAATATATTTTGTCCTTGGTTCATAATTTTACATAGAAATATTGACACATTAGGTAAACTGACTTTTTTTCCTTTTTTTACCCCCCATATATAAATTATAATGGATATTCCATGTAGCTGAATTGACCACCAAAACTATAAATGTTATTTGTTGTCCATAAAAAAATTGACAGAAAGAAGTTGGAAAATTAATTGCAATAACTAATAAGATTTATGTACCATTTTGCATTCCATTAATTATCTTGTGCGTCTTATAGCTCACATGGTGGCCAAATCATGTTTTCACATATTTACAAAATTCTTTTAGTTCAGTCAACTCATAATAATAGTTTTCAAACCACATTTTAAAAAAAATGTGAAAAAGGCTCTCCGTATGTTAAAGGATTAGCTTATTTATGAAAATTATTTTTATTTGAAAAAAAATCATTCATCCTATTATTTTGTAACTAAAAATAATTTTGATTTTGTAAAATTATTTTTACTCGTAAATGGTCAAATATAGTTTAGCTACACCATTAATCAAATCATTGTTTTTAAAAGAAAAAAAAGGTTTTAAATATGTTATTGTCGAGTCTTTAAGAAAAAGCCCATCTACGCTATCTATTAAGAGTATAACTCATTTATGTTGTCATTTTAATAACAAATAATGACATGGACGAGTCTTTCCTCAAACAAAAATAACGTAAATGAATCAAATTTTTAACGGACAAGATAAATAAGCTCTTTCTAAAACTTCGATGACATATTTAACCATTTTCCTTAACAAAAATGTAAACATAATAAAGTTCCAAAGATTTTTTTTTTTTTTAATTTGTGAAAAAATCTCTCATTGATTCCCATAGATCTTCTACAAGATACTCATATTTTCAGAGTGAAGTATAAAGTGGAAGGGAGCCCCCACCCAACTTGCTAAAAGTACTGTTAGAGAATGTTGAATTTTAGTTTCACATAAATTGTTTAGTATAAGTTTTAGTTGGTGAAAATTTAAAATACTTATTTTTATAAGCTGAAATGTGAATATCTCATATTTAATTTAGATTCGAGCAATATAATTTTCATTGGCTCATTAGAGGTATAACTTTTGACTTTTTTCCCATAAGATATATTATCAAATCGTCTTGTCAAAATTTGATTGGTCGATAAAGAAACATTAACCAAAAAAAACCATTAGAAATGTTACTAATGCGTCAAATCATGTTAGAAAACTAAATATTTTTTTTATAATACTTGATTCATCTAATCTAGCCACTAATTCTTTTTCGTATTAATCGAGTTACGTGTGTAGAATGCTTACAAAAAAAATCAAATTTGTCAGTGGTGTAAAAGAAATAGCCTTAAATTAAGAATGAACTTATCTCTTATTATTCGTATAAGAATTTTCAAAGTAATGTATACAACTTTAGGTTAATTACTTTTTCCACACATTTCTTTGAAATTTTGAATTGAACTTTAAGTATTATTTTTTCTTAGTATATAGGTCGACATACTTTGTGTGTTTGTGGAATTATCAAATCATAATTGGTTATATATATGTATGACAGCTTTTGTGTGTTGATAATAATTTTTGTTATTTGGATTTCCATATACATGGGACTACAAACATCAAAGCACACAAAACATCATAGAAAAGGATAGCTTATATATATAGGACATTAAGGTTCCTATATATCCTCATATGTAGGGCTCTTTGCATATATATATATATATATATATTTCAGTGAAAAATATTTTCTTTCGTATCAAACAAACTTTAGGAGTAAAATAAGAATTAGCTTAAACTCAATTTATTTCTTAATATAAGAAGATATTGTACAACCTATAAATCATACTCATGACATAGTAATTGAAATTACATTTGTCGATTAATTAACACTGATAAAGGAAGGGCCATGTGTAATGAATAATGATAATGACAGGGATATCTTAATTGATACAATAAGTATTCATTAGCAATAATAAACTAATTAGGCCAAAATTAAGGGATCTTAATTATGGGGTCCTCTAATTATGCTAGGACTCAACTACTAATAAAAAATTTTGTACATTCATTTTACCTATCAATAACTATGTTATATCAATCCACAATGACATATTTTTTCTTCAATATTTTAGGTTTTAGTGATTTAATATATTGTTCATGAAACGTCTATTTGTGGGTTGGTAGGGTGCAAATCCATCCTTAATATCTAATACACAATAAAATATTAGAGAAAAAGAGAGTTTGATATACAAAATATTCTGCAAAAATGTATAATATAGACCGTCAATTTTAATATAAGTATTGATTATTATTTATACGGCTTAAACTTGTGATGTTATAAATAAATATTCTGCATAGATATGTGATATAAACATTTATTCTAATACACATTAATAATTATTTTTACGATTCGAACCGATAATCTCGTAAATCACAAAAACATAACTAAATTGAAAAGAAGTGTTTTATTGGACCACAATTTGCTTGCTATAATTAATTTGTTTTGTGGTATGGGCATTGTTTTAGATGTGAATTACTACCAACCATCCTCAAAACCAGACTTAATTAACTAATATCTACTTTTGACTACAATTAATATTTTTAGTATATGGACATCAAGCTCTTCTTTTTATTTCTTTCCTTCAATTAAATGGATTTAGATCCACCTCTAGGCTCTAGCTTCTACCTAGTTTGATCTTCGATCAACATGTGAACTTAATAAGTTCGATTTTTATAAATTTAAGTTACAATTTAGAATATGATATTTCTTAATTTTATATAATATTTTGTATATTTATTTATATTCAAGTCGAAAATATAAGTTTGGTTTAATATATACAGAGGTTATATTCTGAATTTAAGGGATAAATAATTAATGTTGAACATCCTTGATATAAACTCTAATTTATAGTGGTTAAGCGTGCTCAAGATTCAAAACTAAAATCGATACACTAGTTTTATCTTCTTCTTTTCTTAAGAATTTTTTTTTCTACTCGTGTGATTTATGTTTCATAAAGCTAGACTCATTTGTTAAATTAATATTTCACTTTATACACAATAATCATATATTTTTATCATATAAAATTAATGCATTAAAATAAAAAAAAAATTGTTTATTGAACTCCTACGTCAAACAAATAACATTCAAACTCACTTATCGAAAAGGAAAAAAATCTTGAACACCCTTGATAAAAATTCTGACTCCGCCACTGTATATTATATTGATAACCTATCTCGAATATCCTGTATTACTAACCTCCCTTAAATTTTTAGATATTTACAAAGAGATTAAGACATTGGATATTGTCTTTTCCAAATTCAAAGAAATTATAAACATCGAAGAGTTTGCATAATATTTTTAACGATCAAATAATCACAAGAAGATCCAAACCATCTACTATTCACGTTCAAGCAATACTCTATTAACGATACTCAAATTAATGAAAACAATTAAGAAAAAAGAATATGGTATTTTATATTTTTTATTTAGGAAAGAATAAACATAATTTCTAGTTCTTTTTCTTGTGGATGGATGGAATAATACCACGTCATAGAAGATTACTCATGGCCACGAGGAACAATAAGTCTAAAGATTCTTATAATAAAATTAAAAATCATCTACTTATTTTGAACCACTCCTTTTTATTTATATTGCGCATCTATTATATGATTTTATTTAATTTAACCAATACTTATTAATTTCTCACATGTTACAACAAAAAATTCCTTTCTCGTGATCAATAAAATGTTGTCATTTTGTTTACCTTTTATTAAATCTTTAATCTTTTGTTTCCATATTATTAGGATATAATAATTCCTTTCTATTTTATTTTATTTTATTTTAAAAAAAAATAAAAAGAAATTAGAAATTTCTTAAAAAATACATCGCTAATATTTTTTAAGTGTGCACTAGATAAATTCATTCATGTGGCGACTAAGAAAAGGACCAAATTAAAGGTAATGATTGGGTTCAAAAAACAAAAATGTAGTGTTATAAATTTGGAATCTAAGGTGAATTCTAAACCTCCTCATTCATTAACCATATATCTAATTTTGTATTTAGGAGATTTAGAATTTATATGCATACAAAATTTAAAAAATATCTTATGTATATCATGTAACTTTTTGTTGAGAATCTTCTAAATCCGTCGCTGAGCAAGAGACATCCCCTAGCAATCCTTTTTGGTTTATCACGTTCGCTAGCCAAACAATTTTTGTCACTATTATATAATAGCTCGCAAAATTATACAACAGATCACTATTATATAATAGCTCGCAAAATTATACAACAGATATAAACTTGACAAGATAAGTCAATATCTAACCATATAAATAATTACTATCTTTTACATTGTCAAATATACAAGGGTTGTATGAGATTTTATTTTTTAATTTTTGTTTTTCAACAAATTTTAAATCCACAAAACAAAAATAAATAGCACCATACTGAAAATAGCTGGAGAGCACTTTATAAGAATTAAAATGTGAAGAGATATTTATAACCTTTCGTGTTATGAGAAGTCATTGGTGAAACTCAATTAACTTTTATATAGTAAGTATGACAAGATTGATGATCATCAACGTTACTCTATTTCTAAAAATAGAAAAATATATCATGCATTAACTAATTCTAATTTATCACTAAAAATTAAACGATTTGCAATTTTTGGCTACAATTAAATCAAAGACTAAAAAAAGTGGAAATTAAATTTCTAAAGATAACAATATAGATATCAACTATTGGTATGTTTTCGTCTAAAAAAAAACGATCAGTTATATAAATCTTTACCATTCGCTAATACAGAGACGAAAGATAAAGTTAGAATAGGTCAAAAGATGAATTTAGAATTTTAAAAAAATTTTGAAACTCTACAAATTGGTTTATTTGTATATCTTTTGAATTTCAATAGTCTTTTTATGGAGTTGTTTTGTATTTTAATTCATTGTATTTTTATGCAAAACATTTCGTGAGTCAAAAATAGTAAAATATTAATAACTTTTGATTTAGCATAACTTATATTTAATAGGATGTGTTGGAAGTGATTATTTAACCACCTTTGGCTATTATTGGTTCTAAAAGGACAAGTACTTCATTGAGTTTCAATTTGTTTATAGTAAATAATTAAATGAATGTCGACCTAATTTAATTTTGAAACTTTAACTCAAAATGGTAAAGATATATTGACCAAGTCATATAAAGAGTCTTATAATTTCATCCATCTTCAATATGTGATTCTATTTATATTTTCAACACGCCTAGACTTCATTCGATATTGAATGTGTGAATAATATTATTTTATAATATTGGCGCCTGACTTTAATATTGTCTAATACTAGAAGCGTGAATAAATTATTTTAACCTGACTATAATATTATATTAAACGAATCTTGCAGTTAAATCAATTAAAAATTAGTTAGGAGATACGAATTGTTCAAATCATATAAAAAATCCAAAAAGATTATCTTTTATGTTCAGCGCTTGCGTTTAGGACATCGATCAATTCAGTTTTTGGCTGGTAAAACTAATTAAATGAAATACAAATAATAACATAAATCGAAGAATAAAAACAATCATGAAGTAATAGTATCACCTAGTATAGAAGGACAAATGTGAGTCATGACCACATTTAACAATCTTTTAACCAATCACCCTAATTTACATCCTCTTAATCTCGTATCTACGTTCTGTTCTTCAATAAGCTGAAATTATGTTTTATCTTGCCTAATAACCTTTCTCCGATACTTCTTCAACATATTTCTCTATCTTTTGAAACTAACCATAATTGAACTTTTACATATTCACTTTAAGACATATATACATTTCTCTTTTAGATGTTTAATCATCACTTTTTTATCTTATTTTTCATTAATATCATTTTCGTTATATCTCAAATATCTTTTTCACACACAAAAAAAATCCTATATATCAAACGATAATTGAAATGTGATTTATCAAATAATTGAATCGTAGTTAATGCATCAAAAAAGGACATAGTGGAGAATCAATAGACTCCATAGGAGATGTGTCCAATAAGCTAACCTATGCAAAGTAGGCTTACCCATACAGGCAACTGGCCCTACCTCTAAATTTTTAACATAACCGACAATAGGATAAAATCAAAAAGTTTTTCATCGAACCAGAGTTTTAGATCGAGTTTTGATTAAAATTAATTTTTTTTATTAAAAATGCAATATTAATTAGCTAATCTTTAGATTGTTATTTTACGTTGAGTATGAGACACTTTATTTTATATTGGTTTGTTCGTATTATTAAAAATATATATATTTCGAATTACTTTTCGAAGGCTAAAAGACCTCGTAAGTTGTAGTTTGGTACCAACTTACTATAAAAGCTCTAAACTTGAAAAGTGATGCAAAGAAAAGTATGTCCCACGAATAGAAAGAAGGGAACTTAATTAACTAAGTGACCCACGATTAGATTCACAAAAGGGTCAAAAATGTTTTAAAACCATATATTATACGATTGATAGTAAAATATCCCTTCGTTATTTATATCAAAGGTATGTTAAGCTATCATTATGTATATGAAATTTTAGAAAAGATCAAATTTCGCAAGATTTTACTGTACATAATTATTTTCACAATTTTAACTAGTGATATTTTGATCCCATAACATCAACCTTATAATCAATTATGTTAAAGATAAACCGATAAATATGAATAGATTTCTTTTATTTTAAAAATAAATATTGTCGTAAAGTGGAATAGAGTATAGGGGAAGAAAACAAAAGGGAGGAAAGATAAATTCACGCAAATACACTAACTAATAAGCTCTTAACATGTGTGGGATTTCAACTAGAATCAAACCATATTTCCATATCTCGAATTAATGACATTATGATTATACGAAAGTAACTATACCAGTTACGTCAAGGGTAAATTGGTCAATTGAAAAGAAAAGGGGGAGAGAATTTGATATCACTCACATAGAGATGAAGCGCGTGGAAAGATATGAATTTTATGATAACTTAAATATCAGCCTCTCCCAAAGTACTCCTATTTAGAAGTTGACGTCCATTTTTTCTAACTTATCTTTTTTTTTTTCTTTCTATACTATTTTTCTGAGTGTCTTCTCACCAATTGCCATTGACACGACAAAGCTTTCAAATCCCCCAAAAAAGTTTCTAATTAAATATTCCAAACTCTTTACGCGTTTATCTTCTCCTTCTCTATAAACCCTAGCTTCAATTTTTTCTCTCTCCGCGTAAAATTCACACTGTAACTATGGATGAAAACGATAAGCAGGTTGATAATGATCCATTACCTGGTGGTGGTGGTGGTGGTGCAGCGGAGTTCACCGGCGCTACTACTGAATCAAGCTGGTCACTCGGTGGTGGAGATGATGAATCGGATAATGTTTACTTCTTCGGTACTAGTAGTACTGATAGAGAGAGCAGTATATTGACCGAATTCGGCTGGAATTTTCAACCGCACGGAAATAGAGATGTTCGCGCCGGTGGTGACGGTAGTCGATTTGATCGGATCGATGAGGATTTGGCGGGAAATAGTACTACAACTACTGCTTCTGTTTCTGCTTCTGTTTCTATTACTGAACCGACGGTGACGGAGAAAATCACCGACGAACCTGTTTCATCTAGCTGTTCTGATGATCCGCCGGAGAAATCTACAGCTTCCGGTAGCTCCTCCGCCTCTCGACCGCCGTCCGATACAGCGTGAGTCATGTGTTTATCATCGACCTCTCTCTAAGTATGTCTAAATTCGTAATTAACTGCGATTTGAAATGGTAAAAATAAGGAGTAAAACGCCATTAACGTGTCCGTACGTAGGTGTAGAAAAAATGTCAAGTGGTTCACGCAAGTTGAGGGAAGAGAAGAGAGGTATTATCGTAATTTTAATCATCAAGGATGGGCTTTTCGGTATTTGCTCACTTTTCTGTGGCTTTAAAACAGCCGTCGTTGCGGCGGGAATGGCGTGGATGAATTTTTTCCTCTAAAATTAAATATCGTAATAATAATTAAAATTAACTGTTAAGGAAAAGTATTTTTTTTAAAATTTCTTTTTATATAAAAAAGTAACTTGCGATAACTCTTCCCTAATAATGGTTTAGGTGTAATCTCTTACAAAATTAGTTTCTTCTACTTCATTATTTCGTGGTCCATTGCTTCGTACATTAGTATTTAAAGAAAGAAAAAAGGAATAGGTACAATGTGGAAACTTTTAACTGTTAAAGCAATAATAAAGTTATCTTAGTGTGATAGATCTGTTAAAATTGTAAAATTAGTCATCGATATAGCTTTTAATCCGTTTTCATATGAATACAGAATACTTTGTGCAAATTACTGATAAATAAATGAATTTTGGTTTGTGTGAACTCTCAAGGTTCATTGCATGCATTTCTCTTCGTTGTGGTCTGCATTGTTCTTGTAGTATAACCTAATTATACAAGCCCAAGTGAACTTTTGTTTTTTTGTTTTTTAAACATTTAATATATTTCGTTAATAATAAATTGAACTAAGGTAGAGTTACTTAAAGCAAACAAACTTGAAGAGAATTTGGATACGTTTTTATAAGTATTAAGTTCAACTGCAGACTCTTCAATTTTTTATGTTGCATCCGTATCGGATTCTTCAAAAATACACTATGTTTGGCGAATTCGATACGCACCTATTGATCTTTTTGAAGAGTTCGAGCAACGTAGATTGTACTACTATTTTGATGTTGTTTAGTAGTATTACGCTGCCCACTATATTTATAAGGGTTTCTAAATTTCAACTAAGTTTGAGCAGCTAGATAAACATAACTTGTTACTTATCAATATATAACAAGAATCAGAGGTATATAATACCAGGTAATTTCTTTCTATCTGTTATAGTCTTGGATATGGTAAGATAGATATTCTGTGAAACTAGCCCCAGGAGTTGGATACCCAAAAATATAAAACCAATTTATAATATTCTTCATGTCTATAACTTCATTAAAAGAATAAATACCCATTCTTTTTCAATTGAAAGATATTTTGTTTATTACAAAGATTTACTAATTGGAAACTAGATTGGTTTGTATTAAATGATGCATTGAGTTTCTTAGTTATAAAGAAAATGCAAGTGTACCAGGAATTATAATTTTTTAAAATATTTTCTAGTACTATAGTATATATATTATGTAATATAAGATGAAGGAATCACATTCCTAATGTTACTTTAGGTTGAATATTCCACAGAAGCAAGGTTAAAAAGAAGGGTCAGAAACGAATCAGGCAGCCCCGCTTTGCATTTATGACCAAAAGTGAAGTTGATCATCTTGAAGATGGCTATAGATGGAGGAAATATGGCCAAAAAGCTGTTAAAAACAGTCCATTTCCAAGGTATGTTGGAATGAATTTAAATTTTATGAATTTCTAACGAATTATTTGAAGTATATTTAGTTATTAGGTTCAAAATTCAACATTGAGAAAATTGTTTAATAAAACAAACCATTAGATGTACATGTACTTAACTAAATTACTCTTAATTCTACCTTATATACCTGAGTAATTATTTGTTATATGCCTTTTTGGAATAGTATGGAAGTTGTTTTCAAGAAAAAAAAAATTTTTCTTCTTGGGGATTTTAGAAGTGATAGATTAAATATTTGGACAAAAATTGTTTGACTACAGTGATGGTATAATAAATAGGACAGGGTAGTACTTTTCGTATATCTAATCCTAATTCCTGTCCTTATATCCTATTGAAACATATACATGTATCTTAACGAGTTATGTATATCTTGATTAATTTTATGAATTACTTTATTACAATCACCAATAAATAGGTATCAGATAATTATTCACAAAGATTTAAACAGATAAAATCATGTATTTCTTCATTTCAATTTGTATGATGTAGTCTGGGTTGATAAAAGTTGAAATAATTACTCATGATGAATATGTATGACTTGTCAGGAGTTATTATCGTTGTACAAATACAAAGTGTACAGTAAAGAAAAGAGTGGAGAGATCCTCTGAAGATTCCTCAATTGTAATCACAACATATGAAGGACAACATTGTCACCATACAGTTGGATTTCCTAGAGGTGGACTTATCAATCACGAAGCATTTACATCTCAATTAACACCTTTACCCTCACAATTCTATCATCCATCCGGTGTTCAATACCCTCATGAATTAGTTCCTATGAGTAGCCCCGCTGCACCTGAATCACATACAATGCCTGGTGAAACCGGACCCGAACCTATTAGATTGCCAGAAACAAGTCAACCAGATGCTACACAACAACCAACTGATGAAGGATTGCTTGGAGATATTGTACCTCCTGGGATGCGAAGCAGATAATATAAAGGGTAATATATTCCGTTTCTTAATTTGCATTAATTTACATATATTTTTTTATTTCATCAATGACATAGTATTTGAACGTTACACGAGTGCGCCTACACAAGTGTAAGTGTATGTGTTTTATTTAAAAAGAAATTTCTGTCAATCCTTTATTTGTGAATTCACACTCAGAATATGTTTGCTGCTTACTTATGAAGTTTATCTTAGGACTTTTAGTTAAGGGGGAAGAAGTCTAGCTAAGCCACATTATCATTTACTTAAGGGTCCTATATATATTTTTTTGTTGAATTGTTTGACCATTTTAAGAGATTGAACTTTAAAGAACATACTTTTTATTATTTTTAGGGGTAAAAACTGCATGCAGATCTTCGTTTGTTTGTTTGTTTATTTTGCTTTTTTGGGAAGCTTTTCATAAAGATCTCTTGCTTCGCTTGGTCAAATACCTTGTTAAATTGTAAAGTTTATCTCATATTACTATATCAAAAATAATTATTAGTTTCTTAATTATTGTTAAGTATATATTTTTAGCGGCAATTAATGTTTTTTGTATCTCTCTAAAGCCTTTAACTAAATTAGTTCTAATGCAATTAATACTGATAAAGACTTTAGAACTCTTTATAAATATCAATATTTATTACCACTAAAAGTTGTTTTTATTATAATGTATAATTGTATAAAGTTTTACATGAGGTAAATGATACAATTCAATACATGTTAATAATTGATTACTAAAGATTCCAAGCAGTTTATAAGTTTAGTCGAGAAATATATATTAAGTGATTTTTTTCTTATCTATCTAATTTTGATAGAGAGAATTATCCGATATTTGTTGTCGGTGGAAGATGATCAGATCAATCTATAAGTTAGTTTGTAAATAATAATAGGACATAGGAGTTGTCAATATTTTTATGTCCGGTCAAATCGAACAAGATCCCAAGTGATGGAAATGAAAAGTTGATAAAGTTTTAAAACATATAAAAGTCTCTTTCCCATAGATTGCTTTCCCACCGCAACCTTTTTTTTGTGGGTGTTGCTTTGTCTCTTTAAAAGTATTAATATATCTTTCCATACAATATAGTAATAATATTGACTTGTTTGGTCCCCCACTGGTTTTAAGCAACAATCTATGGTCTAATTGATGCATGATCTAGAAGTAATTGATGATTGATGCTTTTCATCCATTGTTTTACTATTTACAAATGCTTGTTACGATTGAATTAGTTTGATTATATTGTGATTGAAAGTTATAACCTTGTGACAGATTTTGGGATCTGTGATAACACGGCTAAACTAGTATAGTAGATAGAAAGTGGCCCTATAGCTAGCAAGTAGCTACTGTTCAAAAGGATGACATATATATATATCAAAGATTAAGAGGGGGGCCGTTTAAGAAAAAAAGAGACATATGATTAGTATATTCGTAAGTTATTTAGAATGTGGCATAATAATTAATGATGTGGTTGAGAACCATGAATTATCATGTTCAAATTTTAATTTGATCTCCTCATAAGGAATTTATTGATTTATGTGTGTGAAGAATAGCAAGTTGATAAAGAAATAAAGCTTGAGTCTAATCCGATCTCAAAAGCTAGTTCATTAAGTGAGGATTACCCGTCCATATTCCCATCCATTTGCCTATGTGTGACACCCACCCACCCCACACGCACATCTAACACTGAAGAGCATAGATAATATATACTTTCTCTATTTAAAAAAAAAAGACCTTTTTACCTTTTTAGTCTGTTTAAAAAGAATGACCACTTTCTTTTTTTTGATAACATTTTAATTTCTGCTTTCCATGTGACATGCATGTTTAAGGCTACAAGATCAAAGGACAATTTTGTATATTTGACCTAACTTTAATTTAGAATTACAAGATTCAAAAGTATTTTTTATATTCTTTAACTTCGTGTCAAAGTTAAACCAGATCATTCTTTGTGAAACGAAAAGAAGTATAGGTCAACATCAGAAACAATGAATTGAAATGTGTCTGGCTCTGAAACCATGACATTGATGATGAGATAAGGGTTGGCCAGAATCATATAAGAAGTCCATGCTATGGAACACCAACACAAGTACACCATGAGAATTTCTCCCTTAATGACATTTTCTTGTAATTAAAACCAAAAATCATAGCACAATTGCACAAAACTCTTAGTTAAATTTCTTCACATAAAATTAAAATGAGAAAAAGACTTTCCTTTTGTTAGTGGGGATTAGTTTTGACAAGAACCGAATATGTGATTGTTATGGTACATCAATTTGGCCATAGAGCTTTAAGAATCAGAGACCAAAGAAGGTGGCAATGGCGCTCCCTTAGCAGGTAGCTAGCCAGCATGCCAAATAATTAAAGGGAAATATTGCTTTGGTTGATGTTACACATCTCATGCAAAACATGCACAAGTAATAGAATAAGTCACGCTTGTCTGCGTAAATGGAAGCATATTTTTAAGTTGTGTGGTCCTACATGATCATATGCTTTGAATTTATTTTTTTGAGATATTATGCAAATATTCTTTCAGATTTTTGTATCTATGTAACGTGTGATCATACAATTTTCATATGCTTTAAATATTCTCATTTTCATTTGTGTTTTTATGTTATTTGAACTCTTCAAAAATGTTAGCGAGTTTCGTGTTGGATCTTTCAAAAACCATGTGTTTGGAAAATCTGACATGAGTATGTGGTAATGTTTTTGGAGAGTTTCGAACGACAAAGGTTAGTTTAACATACTTCCTCCGTTTCAATCTGTTTGTCATGTTTTGACTCTGTACAGAGTTTAAGAAAGTAAAGAAGACTTCTAAATCTGATATTAAATTAAGATATGTCAAATGTACCACAACGTCGTGGTTTTAAACATGTCACTTGAAAATTAGAAGTAAATAGTTGTCAAAAAAAGGAAAGAGATATTCTTTTCTTAAACAGACTATAAAGAAAAAGTATGATAAATAAATTTAAACGGAAAAAAGTATATTGGACTTCGAATGATGAATAAATATTGATAAATGTGAAAAGGTCCTAGACAAATGTATGCTCTTCCATCGACATGATTCAGGATTTATATTTGATGAGTTTAACTTTTTATTTACTGAAAATATTATATATTTTATAATTATGGGTTGTGAATCTAATATATTTTCACATTTTTCATGATTTTCCCCCTAAAAAAAAAAACCTTCCAGGTATATATTATATAGCATGGATGTCATTCTTGAATTTAGCTGGAATCAACCCTCTATTTTATATGAAGTTAGCTATAGCTAGCTTTTTATATTTTTTGCTGATCATGATATAGGAATCATGACTTATTAATGGAGAGCCATTGGATATATATAGCAGCTCTAGATATATAATTGTAGAGTTTACCCTTTTTTCAACTTTCTGTTGTTGGGATTGGTCATTTTGGGGGTGGGGGTGGGGTGGGGGGTGATAACATTTGACCTAATTAATATTGTAATTACATTGGCATTGTGTCAGTTATAGCTCAATTTGCTATATTTCTGTTTTAATTTGTGTAATGTATCAATTAACACTACTAAAAAAAATATCAAAAATCAAAAGGATTAAGATCCACAGACGGCTGCTGTAACTTAATTCGGAGAAAGCAAGTTCGATGCGACGAGCTTGACCCAAAAAGTAAACTCGTTGCTTTTACAGTTTTGATTTTCAAATTTGAGACCTCTGACGTGAAAGTTTCAAGCCAAATTCACTAGCCACCCTGAAGGGTTCGAACTATGTAAGTTTTGTCCTTAGAATTTTCATAAACATATGTTAAGAAAATATAGTAATTTGAAATCGAACCCATATATTTGTGATGGCATCGAACAATTCTACCTGCCTAATCAAGACTACATAACATAATTATCCTTCTAATATGGATTTTATATATCAAACCTACAATTATCTAAAAGGCTTCTACATATCATGTGCTTGTGTTTTAGTGTTGGTTCAATATTAGAGTTAAACTCAATTTATTCTTTTAGTTTCATATTTATTGGTTGTTATAATTTTAATAATTTCTACATATCAATATTGGACTAAGCTTGACCCCATAATATCGAGCTATAGTATTACAATTTTTTTTATTCTAACAACAAAATATATCAAGCAAGTTAAAATGTAGATATCTTTTTCGTAGATTTTACTTTTTAGGGTATATTTTGGGCGGGCATCGTGTAATTGCGTGGATTTCTAAGTTGCTCTATTGTCAGTTGACGTTTACCTTTTACCATATCCCTCTTTCTTCCTTTTCATGATATAAAAACTTTATATTATAATTCACCTTTTCCTTGTAACCTACGTTATCTTATTATTGTCGTTTTCACACACAATTTCTGTACATATCTCTCACCACTTTCCTCATCCATGCGTGAAGTACACACATATTATTATTTGTTAATGGTTACTCCTTTCATTTTTATTTTTTAGTTTTTTTATTTGATGTTTAATATTTTATTTCGGTTCAATGGTGGATCAATATCTTTAGAAATAAGGTATCCGTCTTAGGCCCCCAAATTTATAGAGGCCCTGTTTAACCAAAAAAAATAACTATATTTATTTCTATAAAACTTAAGAACAAAAGAAGAATATAAGATCAATAGAGGAACAATATAAATTTTCTTTCTTTCTTTCAAATATATCAATATTATTCTCAACAACTCTATTTATAGGATTATATTGAAGAATATCGAAGAGTGTCATAAATATTTCATTAAACCTTGAGAATTACTACCCATTATGGAGGAAATAAAGTTAGGAGTTATGCTCATTCATTTGACCATATTATCAACAACATTACTATCAATAAAGGATGAAATTAACATTGGAGTTATGGTCATTCATTTGATTACATTAGCAACAACATTACTACTCATAAAGGAGGAAATTAACCAAGGAGTTATGGTCATCCATTTAACGATTAAAATGATTTACAACACTCCTTCTTGGAAGACCATTGATAGATAATATGCCTCGTTAAAACCTTACTTAGAAAGAAACACCGTAAAAAAAATCTTAGTGAAGGACAAAAGAGTACACATATCTTGTTATACGCTTTATTTGCTACCTCGTTAAAAACCTTGCCAGGGAAACTCATTGGGATAAAACCTAGGTCAAGAGAAAAAGAGTGCAGCGCGTAGTTTACTCCCCCTGTTACAAACATCATTTAATTTCTTGGAGACGACGCATTCCAATCTTGAATACCAACTTTTCAAATGTTGAGGTTGGTAATGCTTTAGTGAACAAATTCGCCAAATTATCAATCGAGCGAATTTGTTGAACAGTTATTTCACCTTTTTTCTCAAGATCATGAGTGAAATTTTTTTTTGGTGAAATGTGTTTTGTTCTATCTCTTTTTATGTATCATTTCTTTAGCTGAGCTATATATGCAGCATTGTCTTCGTACAATGTAGTTGGAATATCTTTTTTCATAGGAAAATCACACATTTCTTGAATATGTTGAGTTATTGATCTCAACCAAACACATTGTCTATATGCTTCATGGATGACTATTATTTCTGCATGATTTGAAGAAGTAGCAGCTAATGTTTGCTTCATTGAACACCTATAGTTGTGCCTCCATATGTAAACAAATAGCCTGTTTAAGATCGAGCTTATGTGGATCAGACAAATATCCAGCATCTGCATAACCAATCATTTCTGACTTGGATTTATTAGAATAAAATAATCTCATATCAATGGTTCCTTGAAGATATCTAAGTATATGTTTGACTCCAGTCCAATGTCTCTTTGTAGGGGCCGAGGTGAATCTTGCTAATAAACTTACTGCAAAACAGATATCTGGTTGAGTGTTATTGGCAAGATAATTAGTGCTTTAATAACAGTAAGATATGGAGCTTCATCAAGAAGTTCTTCCTCATTTTCTTGAGGTCGAAATGGATCGTTAAGTATGCCAAGCGGTCTCACAACCATCAGGGTATTCAACGGATGTGATTTGTCCATGTAAAATCGCTTTAAAATATTTTTTGTGTATGTTGATTGATGGACAAATATTTCATTTTTCAAATGTTCAATCTGTAGACCAAGACAAAATTTTGTCTTACCAAGATCTTTCATCTCAAATTCTTTCGTTAAACACTCAACAACTTTTGAAAGCTCATTAGGAGTGCCACTAATATTTAAATCACCAACATACACATCTGTTATAACAAAATCAGATCCAGACCTTTTTATGAAAACACAAGGACAAATAGGATCATTTCTGTACCCTTCCTTTAGCAAAAATTGGCTAAGACGATTGTACCGCATCCGTCCTGATTGTTTTAATCCATATAAGGATTTCTGAAGCCTTATAGAACCAACTTTTTTCGAATTTTTATATGCTTCAAACATATTGAATGCTTCAAGAACTTTCATGAAAATATTGTGGTCCAATGAACAATATAAATAGGTTGTGGCAACATCTATTAGACGCATTTCAAGCTTTTCATGTACTGCCAGATTTATTAGATACCTGAAGGTAATTGCATTCACTACAGGAGAATATGTATCCACATAATCAATGTCAGGCCTTTGCGAAAAATCTTGTGCCACAAGTCGTGCTTTATATCTTAAGACTTCGCGTTTTTAATTTCGTTTTCGCACAAAAACCCATTTGTATCCCACTGGCTTGACACTTTCAGGTGTTTGGACTATTGATCCAAAAACTTCACGTTTTTCAAGTGAAGTCAATTCTGCTTGAATTGTCTCCTTTCATTTTGGCCAATCATTTCTTTGTCTGCATTAATTGACAGATTTTGGTTCAAAATCCTAACCTTGTTGCATTATTTCAACGACAACATTATAGGCAATATTATTTCATTTCACCTTTTTCTCGTTGAGACATCTTCATTCTCATTATTTTCAGTTATTTGAACCTTCTCATCCATTTGACCACATTATCAACAAATGGAGTTATGGTCATCCATTTGACTACATTATCAACAATATTACTACTCATAAAGAAAGGGAATTAACCAAGGAGTTATGGTCATCCATTTAACTACCAAAATGATTTACAACAATTATATCTTTTTTTAGTTCGTTTTGCAACATTAAAGAATGTTTTTTTTCTTTTTTGTCAAACTTTTGAATTTAACTTTCACATAATATGTTTAAAATCACAAGATTAAAAAATAGTTTGATATATATATATATATACGACCATTGATGAGTACAAAAATTCTTTCTGAAAATAGAGGTTGCAAGGTCACATGAGGGAATAGTACTTTGTCAAAGAAAAATATACTCTAGAGTCAATATCAGATTTAATAAAGCACAAAGAAAAGAGATACATCAAAAAAATCAAACTAAACTTAGAATAACTGATAAAGAATGATATTTTTATTTTGTAATTTGCAATTTTACATATTCAGGATTTTTCATTTTTTACTAATGAAAAAATTGTTTTAGTTCTTAAATGTAAGTTCAAATTGATGGAGATCACGCCGCCTCAATTGTATGTTTAGTCATTCCTCAAAAAATGCTGGAATTCAAAAGTCGTATAAGTCTAAAATTAAAATTTAAAATTAATACCAAATTATGACAATAATTAACCTAAAATGAGAATCTTCTAAATACAAGACCGCGAAATTAGCTACTTAATAAAGTTATAGTGTCTTTGATTAACATATGCATAATTGAGCATACTATAATTAGTTCTCTTATTTGCTCTTATCATTGTCAAAAGGGAAAAGACTCAAATATGCCATCGAACTATTAGTAAAGGCTCATTTATGTTATCCGTTAAAAGTTTATCTTATTTATATATTGCTGATAAAGAAAATGCTCATTCATGCATTTCTTTTTAAGTTCGGTTTTGCAAAATCATTTTTTACACACCAAACAAGGTTTAACACTTTTTTAAATGGTATTTTTGGATCAAATGCTTAATAAGTTATAATTAAATTGATCATAATTTAAAAGTAATAAATCATGCTAAATTAAGTTTGATAAAAATTAGTTACATGACTAAATATTAAAAGAAAGTAAAATTAGATTTTGTATTTTAATTGTCTAAACCTTTGTAAAACTTAAAAACAAATATTCAATATTATTGTTATTCTTAGTGTTGAAATGATTTTTTTTTTTGCATTACTATTAATTTTATTTTTGTCTACACTTTATTATAATTACCAACATGTGCGGACTATAATTTTTATTGAATCATTAAGAATTTCAACTTTCAAACAAGAAATAAATATATGAAAAGATAAAAACTATGAAAACGTATAAGAAATATTTAAAAATTATATAAAGTAAGTATTTTTAGGTATAAAATAAAATGTCGGAATGATTTGGTCTCGAGTTGTTTTTTTTTTTGTTGAAACCATACCAACCCAAATATAATCGGATTTTTTTCCAACATCAAACCAACTAAAACAAACTACTAGTTGAATTTTTTTTTTTGATTTGACTTAATTTTCCATTTAATCTGATTTTCAATTCGATTTTATACACTCCTTCTCGTAAGTACTTTATTGGGCCGGTAGTTGATCCATCAAACAAACATAAAAGAACTTAGTGGGCTATTTTTTCCCTTTTGGTACAAAAGGCCCAACTGATTTTGCAGAACAAAGGAACAAAGAAATAGTTTGATTGTTAGTTAGAATTATGTGGGTAGTAGTTACCTAGAAATAAATTTCTAATTACGTTAGTTCCTTAAAAGAATTTTATAAAAATGGATGGATACAATAATTAAAGTTCGGATATATTAAATACTGTCTCGGATACATAAATGTAGCTCATAAACATTAAATATTGACTTAGATACATTAATATTAGCTCGGATACATTATAGTTCGAATTCATAATAGGTAACTCGGATACATTAAATACCGGCTCATATATATTCATATGCAGCTCAGATACATTAAAGAAATAGAAGATTTTGGGAATTTTTAAAAGTAATAGGGGATAATAAAAATAAGTAAAACAAAACATGTGTATTTCCGTAATTTGCCTTTTTATATAAAATAATATATAAATCAACTCATAAATTTAATGTATTCTATTTATACAGGATTGTCTACAATCAAACACCTTACTTGATGAGTTTTGATGAGATCTATTAATATTACAGTAAAAATTAGTAAACAACCACAAATTATGCATTTACCTCCATTTCCTACTTTTGTGCTCCTTAAATTTCTCAACCAATAATTTTTTGATTTTTTTTTACTAGAAAAAGAATAGGTAAACTTGACTAGTTACATGTCAAAATCTGATGTCAGAAATTTAACTGAGTTAAAAATGAATTTGTTACGATTAGCTTAAGTTCATTGATCATACGTAAAATTAACTCGAATAAGTAAAGGAGGTGTTCCAAAAATTAAGACGTTAAACAATTTAGTAAGTTTTATGTTTAAGTAGTTGACTATTATTATTACTTGTTTCCACTTCAAACTAAAAACAATCATATATCTTGTGTTAGTGTGGTTGAACATTGCTACTTGCACTTGCTATAAGTGATGTTGGGTGTAACAACAACGTAACCAGTATAATCACATAAGTGTTAAAGGAGGGATGCAACACGAGAACTTTCTAGGGGTCGTGTATTCTAGTACTACTCTTATCCAAGCTTGCTTAACTTCGGAGTTTTGATGGGATATCTGGTGTATTAGTGTTGATATGATAGCGTCTTAAGTGAAGATGGTGAATTTGGTGAACTTTGTAAATTTGGGAATGACAATTTCATCAAGAAGTACACAACAGAGATAATAAGCTTCTTCAAATGGCAAAACCAAAGATATCACTAGGCTTTTCGAATAAAGCTAATGAAAAAAGAAAAGACAGATATAATTTGAATGTCTCAAAGCTAAAGAAATGAATATTTTTTAACCAGCTAAAATTTAAGCATATGGTTTTGATATGCCAAAAATTAGACTGAAATGTTGTGAGGTTCTTTTCAACTGATAAGCAAGAATGAAAACTACTATATTTATGGTATCAAAACAGTGAAGCAACTCTGCCTGCTAAGTTGCCTATACATTCTGCCATTGTCTCTGTCAATCTGGAAACGAGCTCGTTGCCAAATGCTCGAGCATCTTGTAACCTTGTTTATCACCAACTACCAAGACACGAGGTGTGCATGCTCATCATCGTCATCATCAAGAGGAGCAGGAAGATTAAGATCAAGTAAATCATCGACTTTCTTGACTGCTGAAGATCGATTCATGTTCTGTTCAGTTCCAACGATAAAATGAGATCTTTTGTGGCCACCTAAAGCTTGACCAGACTTGAAAACACGGTCACAAAATGGGCATTCGTGCCTTTGGGATTTCTTAGGCTTAATAGTTTTCTCAGGATTGTAAGACTGATCTTTAGCAGTAGAAGCTGGTGTTCTACTGCTAAATGTCTCTCTATTCTTGTCATCGACACTACTTTCACCAGTTCCATTTATTGACTCGAGATAGGCGTTGGCCTTTTTATGACATGGTCTATGTCCACCAAGAGCCTGATAAGAGTTAAAACTCTTCTTGCAGTTCAAGCACTCATACTTCTTCTTTTGAATAGCATTGCATCCTTCGGAACTTTTAGGACCGAGCTTTATCTTCTTAACGGACTTGTTCCCTAGTTCTGAATGATAAGAACTATCCTTCATTCTCTTTCTTGGTTCACATTTATCTATATATGAAGCTATCGCGTAATCATCATAGTCACATTCCGCGGTTAAATCCTTCCTTGACTCTATTGGATATTTCTTGGTTCTGTTTAACCCCTTGCCCTTATCAACCCCAGACTCAGCATGGCTCATTTGTGAAGTGCTCCATTTACTATTCCCATTTCTATTGAACCCATCGACAGATATATCCGATTCAACTATAGTATTGTCATCTAAAAAGTATCCAGAATCAGAACTCTCAGATTCAGCTTGATCAACATCTAAACCACTAAGTTTCTTAGTTCCCGGTGTTTCGTTTTGATTATAAACACATTTCATCCTATCCTTTCTACCAAATTTCATGTCAGTAGAGGATGATTTTGTCTCCAAAACAACAGAATTGTTATCAGAAGACTCAACAACTGAATTAACACCATTCCAGTTCCCTGTATCCCTAGACAACATCATCAAACACTTTGCTACAACTTCCTCTTGATCTAGTTCATCAATCTCAGAAACAGATGATGAACCATAATTAACAACACCATTATTATTATTACTATTATTATTCACTAAACAGTAATTAGAAGGCTTAGCTACAAGTCTCTTGTACCTCTTAGTCTTTAATGATCTGGTCTTCATCTTTGTCTCCTCCTCTTCATCATCATCATCATCATCAGTTTCAGTATCTGAATGACTGTCCATCACCAACTTCTCTGAATGACAAGCCATATGACCACACAAAGCTTTCATTGACTGAAACACTTTACCACATTGTTGACAAACTCTTTCCTGAGGAGGCAAAGGTGAAAAAGTTGAATCAACAGCCCTCCAAGTTTTCTTGGGATTTTCTCTAAGTCCATATCCAGAATGACTACCAACATCAAATTTTGATTGATGGGGAGTTTCTCTACTACTCCAAGATTCAAACTTTTCAACATTTCCTTCAACTACATGAGATCTCATATCACCTCCTAATGAATTCCCACAAAGGGATTTTTTGTCACCTACAAAATTCAAATCTTGATTGTCTTCCATTTCAGTTAAAAATTCAGCAAACATAGCTCAAATCATATATACCCACAAAGCCACATTTCAAGAAACACCCAAAAATCCAAAACAAAAAACAAAACTTGGAAAAAGCTCAGAACTTGGACTTGGACACAGATTTAACAATTATTAGAACTAGTCAGATGTGGGCACTTTTTTTTTTTTTGGAGAAGTAAAAGAACAGACCCACAGCAAAAAGAATGAATCTTTGAATACCATATCTATGTAATCTCACTCTGTCACACAGAAAAAAACACTAAAAACACATCAAAAGAAGAACACCCTTTTGCTCAAATGTTCATTTTTTTCAAGAATCACATATGAAAAAACCAAAAAAAAATAAAGAAATTGAATCTTTGAACTGAAATAGCCATAGAACAAGCCAAAGACTCTTTCTTTTTCACTTTATTTGTGTGTTATTATATAGTTGAAGGAGAATTCCATGCATGAAAAGAAAAATTGTGAGAAATAAGCCCAAAAAAAAACACAAAAAAGGGTAAACGTGTAATCTTTAGAGGATTATTCGTTCTTTAACAAAATTAAACAGTCAAGATCTATTAAATTTATTGAAATTTATGAAAGCAAGACTTTTTAAAAAAAAAATAAAAACTATTTTAGAATTTAATTCCTCCTATTAGAAATTTATATAAATGAGTTAATGACATTATAATATAAATGATTAATGACATCATAATGTGTGTGTTTTGGATCTAACTTAAAAAGAGTTATGTCTAATAACTCAAAAATCATAAATTGGAACTTTTAATTTATGATTTTTGACTAATTTTTGTTATTTTAACTTAAAATAAGTGTTTAAAAGTTTTTAAATTTATTTATCCAGACCCTATAAAATTATTTGTACATTTTCACAAATTAAGTCAATTTTTTTTTGTTATACTACTTTTTAGTATTAAACTATATAAAATAATAATTATTCAACTATTAGTAAATTTAATTTAATAAAATATGTCAATAATTAAATTTCTTTTAAGACTATCAAGTCAACATGAATTAAGTAGTATAAACCAAAATTAGAATATGCTTTATTACTTAGTCAACTCTGCTTAATACTATTATTCATTTTGAATAATGGTTGTATATAGAATATTTTTTAATTTATTTTCCAAAAATCTGCATTTAATAACTTCTTTTATTTTTTTTGGGTCATTTTGGGATTTGATGTGTCCTATGTTAACTTGGAGATCTTATAGCCCCAAACAAGCACGCAATTTGATTGTCACTGTACACCCATTTTTTCGCTTCTAAATTCTTGTCAAGTTTTATTTTATACTTCTCTTAAAAATATATAATAATTAAAGATAAAGGTATATAAAAATCAAATTGATCAATAAACTGAATTGAAAAAATTTATTTATTATTATTTGATTATTGATTTAACGGATCTTTAATGGTTTTATAAAAAATTATTGAAGTATTGATTCGGTATTGATTTTTTTAGGAAAACTTTCACATATAGTCACTTAAAAATAGTTAATTACACTCCATAGCTATAGTTTGATAATTACAATTTGTAGCTACATATTATATGGAGGAGAGAGACGAGCGAGACTGGGAGAGAGAGGAGAGAGGCGAGAGAGGGGAAAAGAGTGGGAGAAAGGTGAATTGTATATGTATATTGGTTAGATAATTGTATATTATACATACGTATTTATATATATGGCAAGAAAGATTGGGAGAGGAAGGAGAGAGGCGAGCGAGACTAGGGGAGAGGGAGGAGAGAGGCGAGCGAGAGAGGACAGAGACTGGGAGAGAGGAGAATTGTACATGTATATAATTGTATATAACTGTATATTATATATATGTATTTGTATAAATGGCAAGCGAGATTGGGAGAGGGAGGAGAGAGGCGAGCGAGATTGAGAGAGGGAGTAGAGAGGCGAGCGAGATTGAGAGAGGTAGGAGAGAGGCGAGCGAGAGAGGGCAGAGAGTGGGAGAGAGGTGAATTGTATATGTATATAGGTTAAAAAATTGTATACTATATATATGTATTTGTATATCCTGGCGAATTATACATATACAAACATGTTAATTATACAAATTTGAAGTCAGTTCACGTAATTAACGTATAATGTTAGTCGTGAGTGGTAATTATAGCAAAGTATAGCTATGATGAGTAATTAAATAGTATAAGTTTGCTTAGCCGCGTAATTTTTTCTTTTTAATATTGGGTTAATAACCCATTAAGAATAGGAAAAATAACTTAAATACACAACTATAAGTTTAGTATTCTCTAATTTTCCCTTCTTTTCTTAAACATTACATAATTCTTTTTTTAAAAAAATTTTAATAAAAGTTTAGAAATACATAGTCTTCTCTCTCATATAACACACACTTCCCCTATCATGCCTATTTTTTCTCCACTAAAACACTCAATCTTCTGAATCACTTTTTGAATATTGAATTATTACTTTTAATTAAACACGTTCCACAACATTTAATATGCAACTTTGAATTTCAAAATTCAAAAATATGAAATTTCTGAAAATTGGAAATACCATTGTTCTCTGGTTCTTCTTCTTCTTCTTACACCATCATCCGTCTCTGGTTCTTCTTCTTCTTCTGAGTCCATCATCCGTTCTTGTTTTCATCTTCTTTTCTTCTTGTTCATCATTCTATTACATCATATTAATGGATCCTTTTACGAATAGGAGAATTTATGATTCGGACAATGAAAATTGGAAAGAAAATAGAAAAAAGTCTTTGCATGATCCTATGAATGTTCAGAAGGATTCAAACAAAGATATTGGGGAATCTTCTAAATCAAAGGTTGCTAAAATACACCAAAAAAGGAGAAAAGCATCAACAACCATTATTTTCAGGCCGACATTGCTTCGGGTATGTCTTTTTTATACTTCTTTTAAAATTATTTTTAAGATTATAGTACGTTTGAACATATCTTTATAGTGTGTTATAGTGTTTATTTAATTTTATGATACGTGAATTAATTGTGTGTCAGATGCTTTTCTATGTATCACGAGTATTTGAAATTGTTATCATGTATCAGATAATAAGTTTAATATATATCGACTCAGTGTGATATAGTGTTTAGTCGATGCATTGATTCATGAATCAATTGCGTGTCAGATGATTTTATATATATCATGAGTATTTGAAAATAGTTATCATGTATTAGACAATAAGTTTAATACATATCGACTCAGTGTGTTATAGTGTTTAGTGGATGCATTGATACATGAATTAAGTGTGTATCATATGTTTTTTATGCTATATGAATTTTTGAAAACTGATATCATGTATCAGTAAGGTATTAGTTGTTTATTTAGTATTAGTTGTTTTATTTAGTATTTATATTCAATATCTTTAAAATATAATTTTTTTTTCAAATTGGAGCCACTCAAGTACAAGATAAAGAAGATACCAACACATCCCATAAGTTTTGCTGTCAATTTTAACAACACTTTTTCTGAAGGACTTTGAAAAATATATAGGGGAGAATGTAATCCAACTGTTTAGGGATACAATTTTTGGACCCTTTTTAGATATTACTAAATGTAATTTTCAGGTCAAATCACTAAGTGTTTGTTGTTGTTAGAGTTGGAACAAAGCAATCATAATGTGTTGCGTATTAGACATTCAAACGGGTGTATCCCAAATTCCTGAATGTCTCATCAAAATTGATGTATTCATCATGTATCATCCACAATAACAACAATCAAATTTGTATTTTTCGACTTTTCACTGGATGTTCATAAAATTGTCTTCGATCTAGATGATATAATCTTGAAGTTTTAAAATTTGAAAGTGTTATTTAATTACGTGTTGAATTAATGTTTCTTCATGATCTGTTACCGTAACTTAAGCTAAACTAAATAACCAACTTAAATGTTCCAATTTTTCCCCTTTTTATCTTAACAATTATTAAATTACTGTGTATCATTTATCATGTATCACAATGTACTAATGTATCAAGCGATGACAATTTTAGGGGATTATTAGTAAATACTAAATTAGTCAGGACAGATTGTAAATATTATATTTCACTATGAGATTTCTTAAATTTTTCAGAAGAATATAGTAATTTACTATTTTTAACTATATATATCAATATTAAATATTAATCGCAATATCTTACTAGTAATGACTTTGTCATCAACCTTCGATTCATATTTCATTGTGACTTTGAGTTAACAACTTCACATTATTCAAATCATCAAAATCAAAAGTAATTAAGAATCGTATTCCTCTTAATTATTCTTCGTGTTACATTTGTATAATTCTTTGCATGTTGTTGTTATTGTTTCTACTTTATCGGCACTTGTTAAATTACATTATTATCTTGTCGCGTCAAATTTATCAGAGAGAAATCATATATTTGTTTGATAAGCATTTTCTTATTGGTTAAATCGAAAATCAAACCGTTAAGGATCAAAATCGATAATCGATAAAAATATATTCTTGATTTGATTATTGGTTTAGCGTATTTAAAAATTAATAAACCGAATCGATAATACATAAAGTCAAACCGAATCAAACCCAGTGCACTAATTTGGTTGAATTATTTTTATTATTATTATTCTGTTTGTTGATTTTTACTTATTTGTGTATTACAACTAATTATATAATTTTACTTATTCTGTTTAAAAAATCAAAATATAGTTTATCATTTTGTGTGTACTTTATGTGTATTATTATATATAATTTATTTTCTAATATTTAAATGACTTATAATTATAGGATTAATATAGTAATTACTTAAGAGATATGTCAAGTCAAACATGAACATTGAACAAGTAAACATGACAAAACTTTTCTTTTGCAACCATTGCCACATTCTTTTTTGGGTGCACACAAGGTAAAATTGTGCTCCTCCTTTTCTTTCATTGATAACTCCTTTCATTGATAAGGAGTTTCGAACTTGAGACATCTAACATAAAAATTTCGACCCAAACCATTGGGTCATTCCAAAAATCTCTTTTGTATTATATTAATGTTTCTCAAATTCTAGTTGTCATATTATATTTTGGAAAATCAATTATGTAAATTTTGACAAACATTTAATAAAATCTATTTATTTAAACTGCCATGAGACAATTATAAGGAGGTTCTTTTTTCTTTCTTATTAATTAAATTAACTTTCAAAAAAATAATAACATAACAATTAATTTGAGCCAATATCAACTTATAAGACAAAAAATAATTGAGTTCACAAATATTGATATGCAACAAATTATAAGGTTTTTCTTTAATGATAAGAGGGAAATTTTTATACATAGATGGAAAGGCCAAGTACTTGAATATTAACCTTTATAGTTTAGCTTATTTTGATATGTGCCAGAACTATAAAATGTTTGAGTTAGTTGTACAAGTTATATTTTAAATATCAAAACATAAATGCAAACACAATCATTGTGATTTTGTTAGTAGGGCATATAAGAGTTTGCGTTCAATTTAGTTGCTCTCTTTTAGACATTTTAGTAAAATCTCTATATACATCTGTCAGACATACATATTGTCTTAAAGAAACAATATTAAAACTAACTAAAATAAAATTTATTTATATATATATTTATAGGAAAATATCCAAGTATCCCTCAACCTATGTTCGAAATTTCAGAGACACACTTATACTATACTAAGGTCCTATTACCTCCCTGAACTTATTTTATATGTAATTTGTTGACACTCAATTTTGACCCGCGCTGGTATAAATTAGTTTTCGAGCATCTTAAATTTTCAAACAAGTTAAAATAATTAGTTTTATAAATTTTTAAAAAAAATATAAAGTTCGCGTTATTTTGAGTAATTTTGTCATTTCTTATAACTTCTAGATAATATATATATATATATATATATATATTTTAATAAGTATTCTATTAAACTAATTTAGTTTAAAATGATGGTTATATTTTGAATCACTATTTTACAATTTAAATAATTATATTACTAAATAAAGAAACTCGTTAATTAATTAATACAAATTCATTTTATTTAAGGTGTGACCAAATTTATTATCCTAACTCAATTTGGCTATCTATTAAATTAACCCTCTCAAATTTCCAAATTCAATTTTGCAAATTCCATCTAAAACCCATTCAACCAATTAAATCCAGCCCCCATTCAAACCCATTCCCAATTTCAGTAAAGGGGTGGGAGATTTTTGAGTTTGGAAGTTGGTTGAGAAGTTCAGGTTAGCAATTTTGGGTTGAAAATTGAGAGAGAATTTCATCACTAAGGGTGGAGAAAATTCTGAAAAGAAAATCATTCTGTTTGTGGCGAGTTTTTTTCGGAAATACTTTGGTCTCTCTACTGATTGGTTTCAGAAGAACGGAAGAGGTCGGAGAATTTTAGAGAAACACTCTGTTTCATTAACAGGTGTTCGACCGTGCTGTTTCGTCGAAACGTCGTAACAGTCTCAGTACATCTCTTTCGTCGAGGGGCGGAAGCTTGTTCGCGTTGGAGTGGTGTGTGAAGTCGTCGCCTCCCTCCCCTGCTCGTGATCGTCCCTTTTCGCTGCTCCGAAGAAGGTACATCCTCCGTTCTTGTTTTATCAATTTTCTTTATGGAGCTCGAATAGTGGTTCATGTTGCGGTGAACGTGAAACGTTACATCGTATGTTGGTTTGAATCTGCTGGACCGTTGTGCGATAGTTCTGTTTTTTTTTTTTTGGGTTTTGTTTTTGCGCTCCTTTGTGTTGCTCATCTGTTCGTTACAAGTTTAACATGAGGAAAATCATACTGTATTGGTCTCGAGTTTGTTCTGTTTCGGGGAATCTCTGTTCGAATATTAATCGACTTGCTTTGATGTTTCATTTCGAACTCAGTGGCCATTAAGTTTCTGTTTGGTTCAAGCTGAAATTTTCCCATGATAATAATACTCTGGCATGTTTTGTTGAATGCGAATAAGTTTCTTTCATCTTCTTCAATAGTTTGTGATGGTTGAGTTTAATTCGAATTTGTTTTAAGGTCGAATGTAATTCGTCTTGCATAGTGAAAGCATAGCTGTCTATAACCATGTCTTTCTTCAAAATATTTCATGTATACACTTCCCGTTTCTCTTTACATCTCGTACGTTTATTTGGGATTATGTGTGCCATGGTAGGTTAGAGATAAGCGTGTTGTTTCAGTCTTGGGCGTCACTGTGTTTCGCTAATCGTATAATGCTTAGTTCGGTCCGGTTTGAATAGGCGAAATCTATGTATAGCATGTATTTTGCTTGTCTCGTTCTTACTTCACATGAATTATTGGCTGTCTTTAGTAGTTGCCTGAGAAGGTTGAAAATTTAGGAGTCTATTGCGTATGAAAAAGACAAGTTTATTGAGAATTTGAAAACATGTGATCTCTTGTATACTCTTCGGATAATAGCATTATTGTCTTCTTGGTTCGTCAAACTGATTTGTTCTTGATATAGGCATGAGGTCGTCTGTTTGATAAATGGGAAGCATGTCCCTTTGATATATTTTGAAGTTTGTTGGACATTAAATGAATAAGCATTTCCAGAAATATAATGTATAGGTGATACATAGATATTAATTTTAAGGTTACTTTCAGTTTATGAACCCTTGTCACTTTTTGGTTCGGTCGATTGCAAAGTTATAGGCCGCGGTCTAATTTGATTTTCTTGGACAGTCCTTGATAATTAATTCTTTTATTTTCTCGCTCTTATGCTAATTTATTGTAATCTTGTTGCATGTGAAAACTCCCTTTCAAGTCCGTTTGGGACCCCGCTTTCATCCATGCATTAGGAAGAGCCATAAAGGCTCGGAAATTCTCATCGAGTCAAGCCTTGAAACCGACGAGGAGATTCCGAAGTTTAGAAGGTTGAAGAAACTTGAAGGAAACGGATCGGAAGACCTCTCCATTTATTTAGTGTATTTTTATTTGTAATGGGCATAAGCCCTTGTTGTCGTTCTTTTATATTTTTTATTTTCTTGTATTTATGTTGTATGTTTAGATTAGGACAGGTACAAAACGGGTCAAATACCCAAAAGCAGGTGGGTCCAACATTCGGTCAAGGCAAACAGAACCGAAGTTGGACCCAAATCTCTCTCTCTCTCTCTCTCTCTCTCTCTCTCTCTTTACTATTCGCTTACATATTTGCTCAAATTTCGTTAGTTTTAGGATTAGAATAACTCCAAACCCCGCCGAACACCTTTCATTTTATCGAACTTAAAAAATTAAAACTGAATCTTAAAAACAATAAATTTCAAACTTTGCAAGTTTGTTTAGAGTAAAAGTTTAAAGGGTTCGACTAAAACAAAAACTCAAAATGACAGATTGTTTAAAATTCATGACATGTTTAGATGAAGCTTTAAAGAAGTTCAACTTTGGAATAGATTTGCAAATTACAAGATAAATAAAAAATATTTCAACTTCTGAATTTGGCTAAGTAAATTTTGATAAAATTCAAACTTCAATTCGCAAAGGTTAAAACAAAAATAGTCAAATAAGTTAATCGCCGGAAAATCGTAAGTTAGCGGAGTGTCTTAGGTGCCTTACACCTTCCTAACATACTAATAAGAATCTCGAACCCCCTAAAAATAGTTTCAAAACAATTTTTCTGTTTAAGTTGTTCAGAAACAAAGTTTTCTTGATTTTCCTTAAAAATTAAGTGGCGACTCCTAAAAATCGAAGATATCTTCAAAAATAAAACAAACTCTTTTCGAAATCAAATTATTTTTTGATAAAACATAATTTTCTACCCCTTTTTAGCCTACGTGGCACTAGTTCGGAAAAAAAAGTCAATCGTCGTTGGGCCCACAAGATAGTGCCACGTAAGCTAAAAAGGGATAAAAAATTATTAATAAAATAAGTTCAGGGGGTAATAGGACCTTAGTATAATATAAGTATGTCTCTGAGATTTCGGGCATAGGTTGATGGGGTACTTGAGCATTATCCCTATATTTATTTATGAAAACATTTTAGAAATAGTGACATTTTGAGGCCTAATTGTTCAAATTATTGTCCAAACGTAACATTACAAAATCTATTGAAAATTTTAAAATCGCTTTCTAAATATATATAATAGTTTTTGAAATTCGTTTTGCATCAATTATACTACAACAAATACATGTTGAATTGTTGGATCATTGATACATGACAAATATCATAAAACTCACGCTATATTTGATATATTTTTAAAAGCTTTCACAATATATGATAAATATAATATATAATTTTGTTTATTAGGTAACTAATATTTATTTATTATTTAATTATGATTAATAAACAATAATAATTCTCACTCTACTTCGAAGATTCCTTTGTAATTAAAATTAATTGAATTCAATCAACATCTAGTAGTTTATGATATTGGCAAAGTCAAAAAGAATTGCCTATTCAATTGGCTATACATTATGCATCCAAAAAATGAATGACTAGGAATTGAGTTAATTATTTTTAGAAGTCAATATATGGTGGATTGAGTATTTTAATTTGTTAATTCAATCTATTACGCTTATATTTATTGAAATTTAATAGTTATCAAAATTTTTGGAAAATTATCACATATCTATCTCTATTCAATATTGAAACCAACAAATACATATACAATCATACTTGAGCTTTACATCAGTCACTTGTCTTACTTTAAATTAAAACATGCGCGTAAAGAGATAAAGAAAAAAAATTAATTTTTTATTTGAGTGAAACACCTTACATAATTTTTTTAAGTCATTTCATACAACTAAGTAACTAGGGTAAAAACTTATTCTGTTGAATGTTTACAATAATCTAATTAAGTTAGTTTTAACAATTAAAAATTAAAGAGAAAATTCATATTTCTTAAACATGGTTAAATGATGCATGTAAAAATCATATCTTATATTATTAATTTAAGGTAAACAATTGATATAAGTAAGTATACTATTTATCACTTACTACTAGTCTAAGTTATATGACACATACTAAATTAGTAAATTTCAAATTGTGAAGGAGGAATTAACTCTACATGAATGATTATCCTACAATTTTCTATTCTCAAATAATGTATGTAATTATTTCTTGAGTGAATAATTTCTTGTGAAATAGTTTAAGTAGCACAGCCTATAATATGAATCATTATCCTAATTTTTTCATTAATTGGCTCTAATTTATAAATTAGTATGTACTAGCTCTAATGTTCTTTGCAGTTGACTCAAAAAGTCCTATTTTATACATATCTAAAGTGTCCCATGTGTAACGTAATCTTTTAAAAAAATTTAGTCCATTTTAATCATAGTATATTTTTAGTTTGATCAATCAATCATAAGTCATTAGGAATTACTCTTTCGTTCTTATAGTAAATATGTTGAAAGAGTCATAAGCCATTAGGAACTTCTTGATTAAGGATTTGAATTATTATTTTTTGTTTTTATTCTGATTTTAGCTATGATTTTTAAAAATAAATGATGTAATTTTTTAAAAAACTTTAATCAATTCAAATCATCGTATATTCTTAGTTTGATCAATCAATCATAAGCCACTGGGAATTACTCTTTCGTCCTTATAGTAAATATGTTGAAAGAGTCATAAGCCATTAGGAACTACTTGATTAAGGATTTGAGTTATCATTTTTTTGTTTTTATTCCGATTTTAGCTATGATTTTAAAAAATAAATAATGTAATTTTTTTTAAATTTTAGTCAATTTAAATCATCGTATATTTTTAGTTTGATCAATCAATCATAAGCCACTAGGAATTACTCTTTTCGTCCTTATAGTAAATCTTTTCGTCCTTATAGTAAATATGTTGAAGAGTCATAAGCCATTAGGAACTACTTGATTAAGGATTTGGATTATCATTTTTTATTTTTATTCCAATTTTAGCTACGTATTTAAAAAATAGATAATGTAATTTTTTTAAAACTTTAGTCAATTCAAATCATCGTATGTTTTTAGTTTGATCAATCAATCATAAGCCACTAGGAATTACTCTTTTCGTCCTTACAGTAAATATGTTTGAAGAGTCATAAGCCATTAAGAACTACTTGATTAAGGATTTGGATTATCATTTTTTATTTTTATTCCGATTTTAGCTATGTTTTTTAAAAATAAATAATGTAATTTTTTTAAAACTTTAGTCAATTCAAATCATCGTATATTTTTAGTTTGATCAATCAATCATAAGCCACTACGAATTACTCTTTTCGTCCTTACAGTAAATATGTTGAAGAGTCATAGGCCATTAGGAACTACTTGATTAAGGTTTGAATTATCATTTTTTGTTTTTATTTCGATTTTAGTTATGTTTTTTAAAAATAAATAATGTAATATTTTTTTAAAACTTTAGTCAATTCAAATCATCGTATATTCTTAGTTTGATCAATCATTCATAAGCCACTAGGAATTACTCTTTCGTCCTTATAATAAATATGTTGAAGAGTCATAAGCCATTAGGAAATACTTGATTAAGGATTTGGATTATTATTTTTTGTTTTTATTTCGATTTTAGCTATGTTTTTTTTTAAAAATAAGTAATGTAATTTTTTTTAAACTATAGTCAATTCAAATCATCGTATATTCTTAGTTTGATCAATCAATCATAAGCCACGAGGAATTACTCTTTTCGTCCTTATAGTAAATATGTTGAAGAGTCATAAGCCATTAGGAAATACTTAATTTGGATTATCATTTTTTGTTTTTATTTCGATTTTAGCTATGTTTTTTTAAAAAATAACTAATGTAATTTATGTTAAACTTTAGTCAATTTAAATCATCGTATATTTTTAGTTTGATCAATCAATCATAAGCCACTAGGAATTACTCTTTTCGTCCTTATAGTAAATATGTTGAAGAGTCATAGGTCATTAGGAACTACTTGATTAAGGTTTGAATGATCATTTTTTGTTTTTATTTCGATTTTAGCTATGTTTTTAAAAAATAAATAATGTAATTTTTTAAAAACTTTAATCAATTCTAATCATCGTATATTCATAATTTGATCGATCAATCATAAGCCACTAGGAATTACTCTTTTCGTCCTTTTAGTAAATATGTTGAAGAGTCATAAGCCATTAGGAACTACTTTGATTAAGGATTTGGAATATCATTTTTTGTTTTTATTCCGATTTTAGCTATGATTTTTAAAAATATGGAATAATAGCTATGAAGTTTAAAAAAATCGAATAAAATAGGAGGACGACTAGTGTTTTTTTTTCCGTTTTTAGCTATGAAGTTTGAAAATATCGAATAAAATAAGAGGATGACTAGTTTCAAACTTGCAGCCTTATGGTGCGAAGTGAAATTTAATACCACCACTTCACATAACAACTATCTATTAGAGTCATTTAATTTATTTATATATGAATGTCGTAATTTTGTATTTCATATAAATCAATATAAAATACATACTTTAACTAACGTGCATTATCGTTGGTGGTGCACTCGTCGTCTTCAAATCTCTGCTTCGTCTCTGATGCACACATGACCACCATGATAATTCCTTTTGCAAAATGATGTATAGGCATTTTACAAAATGTTATCGCATGTAAGATCATTATAAAATTTTCAAATAAAAGGTTTCAATGAAACTCACTCTTACAATACTTTTTAGCCGAGTGACATAATACTCTCCAAATTTTGAGCTGCAAATTGTTCTCAACTTTCGATTCGACATTTTTAATCATAATTATGAGTTCGAATCTTCTTGAATACAGAGTCTGGTGAGTAATAGTGAAAGGAGGGGCCTCTATGCCATAAGTTAAAAGATTTGGGTTTATTTCATATAAATTCTAATTTCCTAATTATGAATTAGTAAAAGGGTAAAATCGTCTTTACACTTATTGCTAGCCTTCCTAAAAGCCTTCCTATCTTCTCCACTGTCACTACAAAACTTTTCTATACTCCAATTGGCTCTTTCAACCACACACCATGGCCACGCGCCACCTTCTTAACCTCACGCGCCGCCGCTCTCGAATCACTCCCTTCACCGTTCTCCCACCATGCATTACCTTCTCTTCTCGATCCTCCACCTCCATAACCAACCCCTCCCAATCCCCCTCCTTACCCTCCCCACCTCCCCCAGACGCCATGATCTACGATCGCTTAGCTGAACAAGTCAAATCGAAGATCAAACGCCTCGAAGACCCGAACCCGAGATTCCTCAAGTACAATTCCCCCGATCCTACTGTAGCAGATCACACCTCAATCCTATCAGCACCGGAGACGAAAGTCACTACTCTTCCTAATGGTCTTCGTGTTGCTACGGAATCGAATTTGTCTTCACAGACAGCTACTGTTGGAGTTTGGATCGATGCTGGATCGCGATTCGAAACTGAGGAGAATAATGGCGTTGCTCATTTCCTTGAGCATATGATTTTTAAAGGAACTGAGAAGAGGCCAATTAGGGCATTGGAAGAGGAAATTGAGAATATGGGAGGGCATTTGAATGCTTATACTTCTAGGGAGCAAACTACTTATTTCGCCAAAGTTTTGGGATCTGATGTGCCTAAGGCAGTTGATATTCTTGGGGATATTTTGCAGAATTCTCTATTGGAGGAAGATAAGATTATTCGAGAGCGTAGTGTGATTCTTCGCGAAATGGAAGAGGTATGAGGCAAGAAACAAACGATTTTTATTGATTCGTAATGTATAGTAGAAGTATCTAATTTTGGTTTCAATTTGGACATTACTTGATTAGAAACTAGTACTACAAATCACAATCTTTTAGAATTAAGGTATTTAGGAAGTGTGTGAGAAAAATGTAGTTAAACGGAAAAACAGGTTGAATCCCCTAGTATTAACAATGTATGTAAAATGAGTACCAATTATTCTTAAGATATACCAAAAAAAAAAATTCTTGTCTTTAAGAAAGTATGATTGAAATGCAACTGTCCTTGAGAGTTTTGGGTGATTCAGATGGAAGAAGGAAGTTGCTACTTATAATAGGAGCTGTATCAATTGCTAATCCATTTGAAGTTAATGATCTAGAGTATTCTTTGTTTAGTTAAGAACCTTCTTATTTAAGTAGGATACGTTACCAGAAGTTTATGTCCTGTTCCACTACTGTGGTTCAGAATATAGCGATTCTACTTTACGCTCGTAGGTGCAGCTGATAGAGGGATCAAATGGTATATAGTTCATTTTTGGTAGCTTGAAGAAAGGGAAAGCTCCTACTCTAGTCATTGAGTGACATATAAAATAAGGAGACATCTTTATGCATGCAAAATATCTATTCCAAACATATATGCTATGGTTCCTTACTTCGACAGGGTACAAATATCTAAATTGCTTCAGCGGCTGCAATGGCTATAACAAAAATTGAGAAAATGTCTCCTTTTAATTGACGATGCTCTCTTTTTAGCTTTCAAAGCCAGTAGTTTAAAGATGACATTTACAATGATTTTGTCAAAGTGAATGTTTCCAATCTCAGAGAAAGCTGTCACTTTTATCTAAAGAATCCTTGCAAAGTATTTTGAGACCATTTACAGTAAGATGAAAATGTGCTATGATGATTACAACAAATTTTATGCTGTAAAGCTAGATTAAGCAGCAGGTTGAAAGTTTCTAATGTTTTTGACAATATATATCTACTAATAGTTCCTTTATTCGATTCTTGACTGGTTGGAGTGATGGAATTTCATCTTTAACTTTAGCCTGTGCAGAAATAGGCTATATATTTGATGTTTTTCATAATACCTCCGTTCATTTCTCTGCTGTCTGTAATTGATTGCCTAGTATGTTTACTTATGTTGAGATATCTGATTTTGCACACTGGAGAGACTATGTGAGACTGAAAGGCTGTCGTGAACAACCATCTAGTAGAGGAAGTTGAATCAAAAGAATAAATAAATGGATAGAAAATTGACTCTAATAAATTCTTAGCTAATGAAATGGTTAAATTGATTAAAAAGAAAGGGAATTTTTGGCAGTGTAGATGTCCTCATCTATTTAGTGCCAGTAACTTGGTCAATATTTTTTCTTTCTTGGATTGATATTATTGCTATCTTCATTCCTGTACCCAGTGTTATAGTGGTCCTGGGCTGTCCGCTCAGAGGCTATCTTGCTTGCAAATCATTCTGATTCTATATGAAGACAATGGTCAGTAACTGCAATGATTTCAAATGGTATGCCTAGTTTGTCTCTAGTCAGACTAAACAATAACCTCTTTAGCTTCTCCAATAATGGGTAACCCTAGTTGGCCATGTAACCTTTCATTGATGTCCTTGTAGATCTGTTTAACGGGTGTATTTGTTCATGGGGAGTCAGGTAGGTTTTCTTTATGTTACACTGTTAATTCTTCTGTTGGAGACTTATATTTTAGTCGAGGAGTTTGTATCTGTACTTGGTAAATTTTTCATTGAATCTCAATATTTGTGATTCTTCATGTTGGACAATCTTCTTGTAGGTGGAAAAACAACCCGAGGAAGTCATCTTTGACCAGTTACATACTACTGCATTCCAATACACTCCATTGGGTAGAACTATTCTTGGACCTGCTCAGAACATTGAGAAAATGACAAGAGCTCATATACAAGATTACATTTCAACCCACTATGGTGCTCATAGAATGGTACGGAACCTGTCATAGCTGATGCATTATCTGTTGGCGACTTCCTTGCTTACTAGCTTCTTCTGTTAAAAAAGATACTACTGGGATTCACCCTTTATTTCGAATTGAATTTTATTGATTTCATTGTAGTCATGTCAAAAGATTTCCACTTTTTTACCTTCTCTAAAGGAGCAAACATTAAAGTGATCCCACTTCTACGCTTCCTTGATCCAAATGAATGACAATCTGTCCTTTCCAGTGTGGTATCATATGACCTTCCATTCCAAGCCTAGTCATGTATATCTCAAACGCATAAAAAAAAATCCCGTGAGCACAAAAAAAGGGAAACTAGTGTTTTGTTATTTTTTTGTTTTTGATCAAACTTCTACCACACTAAAAGCGTCATTTAAGTCTTTGCTGTAGGTAATTTCTGCTGCCGGAGCTGTGAAGCATGAAGAAGTTGTTGAGCTAGTGAAGAAACATTTTACAAAACTATCATCTAATCCTATTACCACTTCCCAATTGGTGTCAGAAGAGCCAGCAATATTTACAGGTTCAGAGGTGTGGATAAACTACTTAGTTATTTACTCTTCTAGTTTATGTATTTTATATGAACCTTTTTACTGATTTTTGTTCTTCTTCCACATAAATAGATACGTATCATTGATGATGATCTGCCTCTCGCTCAATTTGCTGTTGCATTTAGTGGAGCGTCATGGACAGACCCTGATTCCATAGCTTTGATGGTCATGCAACAAATGCTCGGATCATGGAGCAAAAGTTCAGGAGGAGGAAAGCACATGGGGTTGGTCCTTTTCATTTGCTTAAATTAAACAAAAGTTAATTTTTTTTTTATGAATCAAGAGAAGTTTTTGAGTACTACCAGCAGCCAAAAAGTGCCCCTTAGAGAAAAGGACAATAGGAGTATTATTTGTTGATTCGTAATGCTTCATTTATTTTGGTTGAGTTGTTCTTTTCTCCATAAAATAGAAAGTTACTGAATTTGCTATCTTTCATGGGTATATGATCTTTGAACAGTTCAGAGCTTGTTCAGAGGGTGGCCATCAATGAGCTAGCTGAAAGTGTGATGGCTTTTAACACCAACTATAAAGATACAGGGCTGTTTGGTGTCTATGCTGAAGCTAAGGTTAGAAGAAAATTTCCACTACCTTTGTTTAATCAAATCTCAACTACTTCAGTTTCATTAACTTAGTATTATGATGTGATTTGCTGTATAAGGTCTTGTGGTCACTAAACTTTTGTTATCATGGTTCATTTGTTCTCTTGTGAATTGACAACTAGGTCAGGCCATACAAAAGCAAATTGAAATGTAATTCCAACTTTTTCCGTATTAAAGAAAAATAACAATTTGAAATGTAAAAACTAGTGATTGACATCATATTCGGTAAGTGATTGATGCATTTCTGCAATCAATGTAAGCAATCTTTGCATTAGGACTGTGGCTTTACTCATCCTTGTTTTCTACTTGTTACAGCCTGATTGCCTGAGTGACTTGGCTTATGTCATCATGAATGGTATATGCAAGTTAAGTTACAAAGTGTCTGATGCTGATGTGGTTCGCGCACGTAATCAGGTATTTGTTCACTCCCCAGTTATTCTTTTTCAAATGGAATAGCTGAGTGTTATTTGCCTCCATTTGATTCTAGGGACTTCTACTGTTGACTGCATGTCCTTTTAGCTGTATCAAGAACTTATATTTTCTTAATCTTCTGCAGCTGAAATCTTCTTTGATGCTCCACATTGATGGATCAGGCCCTACTGCTGAAGACATTGGACGGCAGGTAAAATTACATAGAATATATTTATAACCAAAAACAATTATAGGAGCAAGTGTTTGGCTCCTTAGGTCTGGTACATTTTAGTCTCCTTGTTCCTAACTCCATCAAGCAAGGCTCTACTATCATCATAAAAATAATGTAAGATAAAATAAAGGCTCTGCTATAGAAGGAAAAAGAGGGAACATACGTCGGCAATGCCAACCAATAAGTAAAGAAGAAGAATCTTAGCGGAGGCAAAAGAAGCTAGGTAATTTCTTTTCATCTACCTAAACTTTGGTAGGAAGAGTTATCCGGTACCTGTCCTAACGGGAGGTAATATGTATTTGGTGGAATAGTCTAGGTGCACAAGTTTGTCCATGTCACTTTTCCTTTAAATAAATGGAACCTAGATGACTAGGTGGTAGGAGCATTGCATATAGTTAATACATTTCCTCTCGTCAGTATAGCAGATCGTGTTCTGTTTGCTGGATTCTTTGCTGTCAAATGGATTGCCGTGATTGCATTCTAGTTCCTTGACACCTCCCTTTATAATCACTGAATTTACTTACAGTTGAAAGTTTCTTTTTTTATTGCAGTTAATCACATATGGCCGCAGAATTCCATATGCTGAGTTATTTTCCAGAATTGACAGTGTCGATGCTGGAACGATCAAGCGAGTTGCAAATCGTTTTATTTTTGACAGGGTAAGTCCCTAAGGCCTTCTTTACATCTACTTTTAGTCAATAACTATTTATATAGGCTATAAGTTGGTTATTTTATTAACACGCCATAAAACTATATGAATTACATCTTATATTTCCTGAACCACTACAAATACAAGAGGATTAAAACTATCTTTTTAATATGATTTTCCCTTTGTAGGATGTTGCAATATCAGCTAGGGGACCAATTCAAGATTTGCCTGATTACAATTGGTTCAGACGCAGGACATACTGGCTGCGGTACTAGATTGCTAATTCTTTCCTGATGACTTAAATTCATCTTCTTTTCCCAGTCGTAATCGTGACATTGGGCATTATACCACACATGGTCTACAAAACACTTTTGTCAATAAAATGAGCGACAAATTTTGTTGATCACTTTTGTTTTTTGTACATGGTGTTCATGTCAAGGAGAATACATTACTTGCTTCTGCCTTTGGCTGTCGATTCAGTCAGCATAAAGTTGCATCTCTTTCTTCTGCAATATATTTCGAAAATTGCATCAACTATTTTCCCTGTATTAGCATTCTTTGGGTAAAATATACCATTTGTGGTACTGGCTTGTTATTTATACACATACTTAACATCTCTCTCTCTCCCTCACTGCGTTGGTTGAAACTTTACTTCTGTTATTCAAGTTTTACTGGTTTGCTGTCTTCAACCAGCTTGTTCCGATGAACTTACATCATCCTCGACTATTTCATTAGCTACCTCTCACCAGTTAAACCCGCAGTTAACTCTACTGACAGATGTGTGAAGAACTCTGCTTAGGCAGATGCGAAAAAATCACTTAACATTAGTTGGGACGAGCATTTACTGTGGCGAAATTCATGATTGTTTTTTCTTTCTTTCTGAAATAAGCATTTAACATGGTACATATTATGGACAACTGACTATTTTCTGTGAATTACTTTGATATCTTTGAACATTCAGTCTTGTCTGTGGCGAACAATGTTTTAAAGGCGGGGATGCAAGGTGAGGTGTTATACCTAGCACAAGACGAGAGGTAAGTTTCATGGATCTACGAGGCGTACCTACGACTTATGAAAATAAGAAAAAGTAAGAAAATAAGATATATCAATTATAAAATTCTCATTTTATTACTAAGAAAATAAAAAAAAAAAAGAGTAAAATATTCAATAATTCTGCAAATAAATTTAAACAAAACAAGAATAATATAGAAAAAAAAATATTATGATTTTTTATTTGAGTAAAATAAAAACACTAAAATGATAATATCCGAGATAATATTTAATTTGAAGTTATCATCTACATCATCATCGACTTCCAAAATGGGTGGGGTATGTGTCAAGTCTAAAAGAGTAAAAAATGGGTGAGGTAATTATTTTCAAATTAAAAAATTAACTTTAAGATTTTTCTTTTTTTTTAAAATTCAGTAAATATGAATTTGTTAACGAAAAAAGGAAATATATTCTTTTTGTTAGACAATAAAAAACATATATCAGCTCAAAATAAATTTATGGCGAAGACTTTTTCCTTTTGAAAATCTTGACTTTTTTGATCTTTTCTTTTTTTCCTCGTAATTTCATATAAAGGTTTTATTTTTAAAATAAGAGGAGTTTTAACACACGATGAAGTTATTCATATGGTAAACACTTTCACTTCTAATCTCAATGTTGTTGGTTCAATTCAGCAGCTCGGCAAGAAAGTTAGAGTTCCTAGGAAATGCGTTAAAAAAATAAGTTCTTCAGAGCAGTCTTTGAGCTCCCACTTCCTTTCCAATTTGATAACTCGAACTCACAATATTTAGATTGAAAGTAAAGAGTGACTACCATTTGAATTATGTTCAATCAAAGTCTTGTCTCCGAAATACCTTTATGGAGTTGTGATGGAAAAGAGCAAAAAATGTATGCATTTCCTTAAGGAAACAATCTCCCCCTGAAAATTTTTTCCTGATATAATTAGTTCAAGTTTCACTTTATTCTTGTCTTCTAATTGTAAGTTAGGTAACTAATCCTTTTCATCTTTTATATTATACTTTAACCAAATTAAGTTCAATTCCAAATTAAACTTATCTCACTACAATTATACAAATGCAATGAAGGATCTATAGTTTTGAGGATATAAAACTTTGTATTGATAGAATAAAAAGGAAGAAATTAATGTCATGGGGAAAATGTTTTTCCTTGTAGTAAATGCAAACTTTTTTGCTCTTTCCTTTTTTCAATCACAACTTGACAACAAGAGGGATTGCTTAGATGGTAAGCAACCTTCAACCTTAAAGTTGCGGGTTCGAATCATCAAGGAAGCAAAAAGGCGAGAGTCCCTAGATAGGAGTTAAGTCCGAATAGACCCTAAAGTAGTGCTCTAATGATGATGGTCATGAATCCGTAATCTTGAGGTTGGAGGTTGAGGGTGGTTACTTACTACCTGTGCAACCTCCTCTTTTTTTTTCGAGAAACCTTTACCGAGTTGTGAAGGAAAAAAGAAAAAAAATCTACATTTTTCAAAAGAAAAAGAATTACTTCTCATTTAAGTTTTTTCTGATAATTAGCTGAAGTTTCAAACTTATTCTTGTCTTTTGGTAACTGATTTAATTACAAGGGATTTAAAGTTTTTAAAAAAATAAGTAAGGATTATAATTTTAAGATTTTTTTTCTTTGTTCCTTCACAATTTCATAGGGGTCTATATTAAGATGGGGAGTTTTGATTCTTTTAAACATAATAAGGGGTTGTTCATATGGTAAACACCTTTCATCTCTAAGCTCAAGATTGTGGGTTTGAGTCACCAACACTGTAGGGAAGTGGGAACGAATACCTAGGAAATGAGTTTCAAAAACCTTCAATCTTAAATTTAGTGATGATCATAATCCCTTCTTTTTCAAAAAAGACGTGACAATTTGGTCGGAAAATTTGAAAAACTATAAAAAAAAATTTAATTTAAAATAAATCGATCTTTTTTTAATTTTTTAGTTAGAATGAAAATTTGGCCAGAAAATTAAAAAAAATATAATATTTTTTTAGTTTTAATATAATTCGATCTTTTTTCCATCTTTTAGCTAAAATGTATTAAAGTTAAAAGAGTGAAAATGATTAAAAAGATAAAATAACACTTTCTTCTTGAATATACTTTAAGAGAAATAAGAAGTCTTTTCTCTACTTCCTACTTTCTTCCTCTTCTAAATTTATATAGTTTCATAACACGTTATCAGCACGATTCTTCTATTCTTAAAGAATTGTGATAGAAGACGAGAAAAGTGCAAATGCAAAAAGGTTGCAATAAGGTTCTTATATCTTAAAGGTATGATTTATCTTTATATTATAATTATTTATGTAACAGATCTGAAAGTACCATCTAAAGTAAGTATGTAAATAGACTTGTTGACTTTTTATACATTCAATTTTAATCGATTGGGAAGAAAATTTCTTAATTTATTTTAATAATTGAATAAGCACAATTTAGTGAAAGGTATGTTTTCAACCTTTATATGAGGTATGTGATCTATTAAGCTATATTTGTTAACCACTAATGTTGATTATAATAAATCAATAATCTCAATTTTGTGTGTAATTATACGTACGATCATATTGATGATCATCAAATGTGATAAAATTACAATTATTTTGAAGGTTTGAGGTTGAGCCTCATTATGGGTAAGACGATAGATTTAAGTTTTATCGCACCAATAGAATAAGACGATGGATTTATGTCCAATCGCAAAAAGAGGGTAAGACATTGGGTTAAAGTCCTGATGCATCATGATTATAAGATATTGGGTTCAAGATCCATCAATTTATGACATAAAACACTTTTATATGGATAAGACATTGAATGTGAGTCTAAATGCACCATATTGATAATATAATAATGACTAAAGAAAAATTAATTGTTTTTGATGAGAAGTCATGAAATTTACTGAATTTGCTCAATTACATAAAGTGAATGTGGTTGTAGTGCATAATATGTCTGAAAGAAGACAGGTGATTGAATAACGCACATAAATATGGAAAAAGGTACTAAAGCTATCATAATTTGATAAGCTCACATGTTTGTGTTCCATTCATGAAGTATGAGAACTTCTGATAAATGCTAAAATATGGATTCATTCTCTAAAGGGAATGAGATGTAAGCCACCATGCTAGTCATGAGAAATATTGCGACCTTGGTCAATGATGTGGTATCACCAAGAATGTCTCTAAGAAGACATGTATTATAGAAAAGTTTCATGTTTTATCTTCGGGCTTGTATTGGACAAGAATTAATGCAATTGAGGCACATTTTATGGTAAATAAGAACTTTACTAATTCTTATACTTTCTTAGTTTGACACGATTGTCTAGGACATCGTTAGTCTATAATGTTTAGACGAATTATGAAAAATTAAAATGGTCTTTCATGGAAGAAACTAAAAATTCTTTTAAATTGTGAGTTTTCTTGTAATGATTGTTAGCAAGACAAGCTAATTGTGACACCATCATAAACGAAAGTTGAGATTGAATTCTCTGCGTTCTAGGAACGTATACAAATATTTGTGGACCTATTCATCCACCTAGAGGATTGTTTAGACTTAATGGTCCTAATAAATGTTTCTTCTATATGGTCTCATGTGTGCCTATTATTATCTTGCAACTTGATGTTTGCAAAAATGTTGACACAAATAATATGTTATATGCACAATTTTCTTCAGATTAGTTCATTCAATGATGGGATCATGACTCACCTAAAGGGTGAAGTAATTGAGAAAAAATAAATCTGAAAATTACTCTTGGAGTAATAAAATTGAAATTTAGTCATATAATAGTAAATCAGAAATTTACTAAAGCAAAAGGCACATGACGTAGTAAACTTGGAGTTTACGAGTACTAATAATTTTATTAGTTGGCACGAACAATTTGGTCATCCCAAAGATGTGCATACTGAGTAATGGACATACATTGAAAAATTAGAAGATTCTTCAAAAATTCTTTACGTTGCTTGTTTTCATGATAAAGTTGATTGGATCAACTAAAGTTGAGACTAAATCCCTAAATTTTGAAAAATATAAAAGGTGAATATGGACCCGTTCACCTATCATGTGATATGATAAAAAAAATTGCATCAATAAGATAATCACATGTGTGTTTGTTGTCAATTTGCAGTTTGACATTCGCAAAATTGTTTGTGCAAGATAATTGAGCTAAAAGCACAACTTTCAGAATATGAAATCAAGATGATTCACCTTGATAATATTGATAAATATATAAGATGATGTAACATTAAATGTCACACATAGTGAATCATTGCTTATGAAAATAAAGTTTCATGTGTTGATCTGAAATATGATATTACATACAAACGTAGTTAATTAGTTTATGGTCAGGGACCAAATAGTTTTCATCTGATAATTTTGATTTGCAATATATGATTAATGAATATACTATGATGCACAAAGATAGATTCTTCAAAAGATTGAGATATATGTTAGTTTGTCTAACATAAGGGGGAGATTAAAAGCAACACAAGAGTTGTAAATACATCTATTGAATGTCCCTCAAGGATAAAGTCTATGACATGCATGAAGCATGATAGACTAATCAATTCTAAATAAAATAATCCTTGAAAAAAGGGGAGGATCAAAGAATCAAAATGATCATAATAAGGATACAATATGCTCTTGGAGAGCCTACTGTCACGGACCTAATGATTCTGACAAGACTCCGTGCGGCACTTGACGGTTTACTCACGATTCTTTCACGATCTCGTAAACTCAAGTAAGCCTTTTAATATTCGGAACGCTAAGAGAATAAGAAGAAAGACTAAAGACAGAATTTTGGAAGAGAGGACTTGTATTTTATTAGTCAATTGATGGATGATTTACAAATACAATGACCCTCCTATTTATACTACTCTAATGCCTAAGAGTAAATAAATGTTGTTATACAAGTCCCTAAGTACATGCACTCAATACATGTTCTACATTCCTAGAATGTGTCTCTAACTCTTCCAAAAGGCTCCTAGATTTCTCTAGTCTGCCCCAAGATTCTAGAGCCTCTCTAAGGCTCAAGGCCGTGCCCCTTCGTCTGCTGCACAGTTGGACCGTCTGCCCCCTTCGTATGCTGCAATCTGCCTGGATAGGTGGAGGGATGTCACAATCTCCCCCACCTAATGATGCGACGACCGCGTCGCATTGCGACTGTATCGGTGTCGAGTTCTGCCGTGCGATTATCAACTCACGTACTTGATCAATCCCTTCGAGTAGCCTCCTTAACGATTGCGCAACTTTTCTCGACCCGATCTTTCGAACTTCCTCCTTCATATGAGGCAAGTGCCTCGGTGGCTTCTTTTTCATCACGACAGTGTTCCTTCTTGGAACCTTCATGCGCGGTGGCAAGGACTTTACAACACCATTGTCTTCTCCCGAACTTGCAATGGTTGTTGCCGATGTTAACCTCATCCTTACGTCGACCCTCTCGAGCTTCATAGCCGTTAGTCGAGCCTGTCCCTCCGTCGCTTGTGCCTTTACCATGGAAACCGTACATGCTCCTCCTTTCTCCATAATCATCAATTTTTGGAGATGAGGATCGATCACTGCATGGCACTGCTGGAAGAACTTCTGCCCAAGAATAATATCAAAGAGATCTATGGGAGCGACGATGAATTTGGTTTTCCCTTGCCAATCGCCTATCGTGATGTTCACTCCGTGCGCAACTCCAACTACGGGAGTCGGCGGTGCATTGACCGTCCTGATTTGGGCGTTGCTTGGACTATAACGCAACCCCAACCTCGTTGCTGCCGTCTTGGTCATGATATTGACCTCTGCACCTGTGTCGACCAACACACGAGCACTTTTTCCATTGATCTTGATGTCGACATATTGAGCGCATGCCATAGACTTCGCAAGCCCCTGTTCTGCATGCTTCAGCTTCGCTTGCATTGGCTTCTCTTGCCTTGGCGTCTTCGATGGTTGCTTGATGACAGGTCCGCATAGGTTTATCAAGCCCAACTGCTTAGTCTCCCCGACTTCATCTTCCTCTTGGACTTCCTTATCCTTCCGCTCTCAAAGGATAGCACCAAGACTCTTGAGTTCAGGGCACTTTTTATAACTATGCGGCCCGCTGCATAAGTAGCAACCATTTCCCTTGGCAACCTGTTTCCTCACCAAGTTGCCACGATCTTCGGATTTCTTGCCGTCGGACCTATATGTGTCATGCTTGTGAGGCCGTGGCTCCTCGCCTCGCCTCTTGGGTTGTGGCCGTTGATCCTCGCCTTCACCACAATCTTCCCCACTATCATCATGACTACCTTCCTCGTCGTCCTCCTCGGCACTGTGAGACTTCTCCTGCCTGAAGTCTGTTATGGCTTCGGCCTGCGTGATGGCTTCATCAATAGTGCTGACCTGTCGCCGCTCCAACTCCGTTCTGGCCCAATTTTGCAGCGGATCCATGAAGTGGAACAACATGTCTTCATCCGTGAGGTTGGGAATCTGAAATGTAAGGGTGGTGAACTCCCGCACATACGCGCGTATGCTGTCCTTTTGCTTCAACTCCCTAAACCTGCGCTTTGCCTCATAGATGACGTTGTTAGGGTAGAACGCCTTCTTGAACTCCTCACGGAATTGCTCCCATGTGTTCAAGGTGCATGTCCCCTTCTTGATGTCGGACTCTTTACGCCTCTACCATAGTATGGCCATCTCCGAAAGATACGACACCGCAATGTTGATATTGTTCATATCACTTCGCACCCGATTACACTTGAAGTAATTCTCCAAGTGCCATAGGAAATTCTCCACCTCTTGTGCGTTGCGGACGCCTTTAAAGATAGGTGGCTTGGGAGCCTCGACTCTGGCCTCCCTTTTCCGGTCAAGTGATGTGGATCCACCAACCTCCCTGTCTTCCTTGAGCGCTGCCACTTCGGCCTTCAACGACTCAACTGTGCCAAGTGCTTCCATAAGTTTGAACTCTAGAGAAGTAATGGCCTCCTTTGTCTCGAACTCGGCCGGCTGGCGTACCTCCAACTCCTTCCGGATGTTGTCGTTCTCCTCAAGGGCGAAGTCTTCAAGGGTTTTGAATTTTCTGTCCGTCCCATTCAAGCGCCGGCCTAAAATCTCAATGGCCTGACTCGCCATTTCTACCCTTGCAACCCACTCTTCTCCGACAGTAACGTCTATGAAATCCTCGCCGGTCTCTTCGTCACTTCCATCGACAATTGTGGGCGGGTGAGATGTTTGCACCTCGCTTGGTGTGGGCTCGGGCAGAATCCCTTCATTTCCCTTCTGCTGCTTCTTCCCTTTCTTGTTCTTCTTTCCTCCATCCGTACGGACGTTGGTGGTGGTGCTAGCGCCGATAACGTCTCATTCGTTTGTCATTCTCTTACAATGAACCTGCTCTGATACCACTTGTCACGGACCTAATAATTCTGACAAGACTCCGTGCGGCACTTGACGGTTTACTCACGATTCTTTCACGATCTCGTAAACTCAAGTAAGCCTTTTAATATTCGGAACGCTAAGAGAATAAGAAGAAAGACTAAAGACAGAATTTTGGAAGAGAGGACTTGTATTTTATTAGTCAATTGATGGATGATTTACAAATACAATGAACCTCCTATTTATACTACTCTAATGTCTAAGAGTAAATAAACGTTGTTATACAAGTCCCTAAGTACATGCATTCAATACATGTTCTACATTCCTAGAATGTGTCTCTAATTCTTCCAAAAGGCTCCTAGATTTCTCTAGTCTGCCCCAAGATTCTAGAAGGCTTCTAGAGTCTTGCACAAGCCTCTCCAAGGCTCAAGGCCGCCTGCCCCTTCGTCTGCTACACACTTGGACCGTCTGCCCCCTTCATATGCTGCAATCTGCCTGGATAGGTGGCGGGACGTCACACTATGACATAACACTTTATGAAACCTCATGAGAGGGGTAGCTACCTAAAAATTAATGAAGTGATGAGATCTCAATAAGTTTAGTCGTATTGTGAATCGATACAAAATGGTATATCGTTGATGATATATTTGATACAATAGCGCGCAATATTGTAAAAGATTATGAGGATATGAATTTTACATCTATTAAAGCATTCTTGTGTAGAAATAATTATCAAGTGAAAAGTGGAATGATGCATCTTGGTAAGCGTAAAGCTTATTTGACTTGCAATCTAGGCACTAGAAGATGTCATACATCTAACATTGAATGTTTTCACTTAATAAAATTGAGATGAAAATATCTGATAAGTTCAAAATCTAAAGCATATACAAGTTTTTGAAAAACTTATTTATCGTCCTCATAAGGATTAAATTGATTCAAAATGCATAGAGAATATACAAGTATTATTATGCAGTTGACAACTAGAATTGAAACTCTTGAAGAGTTTTCAAAAGGCAATAAATTATTTGCGTAAAGAAGTCAAAGTAAGGAAATTGCAGAAATCTTTGATCCTGAAGGAAATATTCATAAAGCAAGATAGAAGAAAGCATATTTCATCAATGTTTTTCTACACTCATGAGCTCCCAAGAATGGTGATATCAACATGCAACATGTTTGTTCAAGTAATACTACAATTGATTTATCCACCAAGTCTCTACCAACTACAACTTTCAAGAAGATGATGCTCAAGATTGGAAAACGAAAATGCAAGTCTCTTGATGTTTTCATGAGGGGGAGTTAATACATGATGTACTCTTTTTTCATCACAAGGTTTTGTTTAATTGGGTTTTCCTTGTAAGGTTTTTAATGAGGCATCCATAATGCGTATTATTATATATGTGTACTCTTTTTCCTTCACTAGATTTTTTTTCTACTGGGTTTTATCTAGTAAGGTTTTAACGAGGCACATAATCTACCGACATTCAAGGGGGAGTGTTATAAACAATTTGTATTATAGTGAATGTCTAATTATGTGGAGTCCTAGTAGGATATGGTTAGGAATCCTACTTGGGGACCAAGTAAGGTTTTCCCTATAAATAAAGGGTTTTCCTTCATTGTAAATAAGATTTGTGAAAGATTTATGAATCTTGAATATACATCAAGAGAAATAAGAAGTCTTTTCTCTTCTCCCTACTTTCTTCTTCTTCTAAATTTATATAGTTTCATAACACTGACCAAATTTTCTGGCCAAATTTTTTTTTCTTATTTCTTTTAAATATGTAGTTTTTAAACTTTTAGTTTATTACATCAAAGTCATTAGATCACGACGTTTGAGGTTGACCTTAAGGCCGTTCTTCATGGATATATTGAAGGAGAGTTTTGACGTAACTTGATTACCAGAAACATGAGATAACTCGTAATGAAGTACTATAGCTGAAGCTACAGACTTCATTTCAAGATAAGTTAAGTATTTAGCTATGCATATTCTTGATCCACCATTAAATGTTGCATACTTGTATCCATCTTCATGCCTTTCACACTCTAGAACCCTAGTTCTTAGTTCTAGTTTAGTCGAGTCCGGAGCTTAAAGGGTACAAAAGATTAACAAAAATTTCAAAACGATATATAAAATTTTATATTAACCAAAATGGTAAAAAAGCTGCTCCAACAGCGACTTACCCCACCGGAAAAAGCAAAATCAATCGCTGCCTAAGCAACGATTTATAGAAGAAAAAAAAAAGGAAATCGCTGCCCCAGCAGCGATTTCAAAAAAATAAAATAAAGAAATCGTTGCTGGGGAAGCGATTTAAAAAAAAAATTAAATCGCTGCCCCTGCAGCGATTTTCTTAATTTTTTTTAAATTTTTTTTTATACAACAGCGATTACTTTATTTTTTAATTTTTTTTTTATAAAATCGCTGCCTAGGCAGCGATTTCCTTATTTTTAAATTATTTTTTTAAAATTGATGCCTAGGTAGCGATTTTGTAAAAAAAAAATTCTATAAATCGCTGCTTAGGCAATGATTTTTTTTTTTAAAAAAATAGATTTTGCAAAATCGCTGCAGAGGCAGCAATTTTGCTTTTTTTGGTGGGGTAAGTCGCTGTTGGTGTAGCGATTTTACCGTTTGGTTAATATAAAATTTTATATACCGTTTTGAAATTTTTGTTAATATTTTGTACCCTTTAGGCTCCAACTCTAGTTTAGTCTACTAATTTTTGAAGTGTTACGCAAATATAATATCAATAATTGTACCCATAATAGCAGAGCTAGGCAAAATGTGTCCATTAACTTGTACTTTCTTCATGAATGTCAGTTTCATCTTTATTTCTATTGTTACGTTCTTCTTGTGCCTCAGTTATCGTATTATTCAAAATTTGAATACTCTTCTTTAGGCTTCCTTCAGATCCAATTGAGTAAAAATCTCATAAATTTCCATAAGAAATTAGGATAGAAAAATCTTCTAAAAGCAAATTTAAAAATTGTATCCATTGCTAGTGCAATTGGATCCTCAGGATTTAATAAAGTTTTCAATTTTTTGCCTAGAGCAATTCCAAAAATATTATCAGTACCAAAACAAATCATCATTTTTTGTAAGTCAATTGACATGTTGTGTTTTGAAGCCTTGTCTAAAATTGGCAATGAGGCATTCTTGATTGTTGGGTTCACCCAACGATGTTCGATTTTCCTTTGCGATATCCATTCTTCACCCTTAGCACAAGATATACCTGTTAACATAGAAGTTAGCGCTCTCATATCACTTGAATCACGTAGAAATATGTAAAGAAAACAAAAACATATATAATCTTAGTAATTCATTTAGTTGACTGACTACTATTCGATTTCCCACATTAGCAACCCTTGTGGAATACTACCCACTAATGGCCATGTTTTTGGACCTTTCAATTTTCCTACTAGTAACCAAAACCAAACTAAATAATCACTTACTATAGTCATCAATAAGATGATTAAAACTAATTCCATTATCTATATATGGTTTCTCTAATGATTTTAAAAGGAATAAAAATCATCTTTCAAAATTCTTGAATTGTTGCACTCATTCACATTTTATAATAGGAGAATAATGACTGCTTTACAGGTTTACCTTCCTATTAATTAGGAAGTTTTAAAGTTTGATTAGGTCATGATCATGTGAAAATTTTCTATTATTTAGGAAGTTTGAAAGCTTGCATCAATTTTGCTTTATTATATCAGAGGAATATAATTAAACATATAAATAAATTGAAGTCATGAGGAAGATGTTTTTCCTTGTTGGAAATGTAAGACTTTTTTGTTCTTTTCCTTTTTCTTGCGTAACTCGACAGTAAGAAGGCATTGCTCAGATGGTAAGCACTCGTCATCTTTAAATTCGAAGTTGCGGGTTTGAATCATTAAAAGAGCAAAAAAGGTGGAAGCGCTCCTAGGTTCGATCCCATAAATTTGAATTTGGAGGTCAAGTGTGCTTACTATATGTGCAACCTTTTTTTTTTTATCTTCAAAACAAAAACCTTTATAAAGTTGTTAAGGTAAGTGAATTAGCGACTCGAACCCTTGATCTCAAACTAGAAGTACAATCGTTGTCCCACTAAAGCTAACCTTCTCCTTCTTTTGTATTACACATCAACTTAAATTCAAATCAACCATCTCAAAACAAAATAAAAACGATATTACTTAAGGAAAATGACAGAAATCACATACTTTTAAAGTAAAATTATCATTTGTCCCATATAAGTTTATAATTACAGAAATTTCTCAAACTGATACAATAATTTAAGCACTGATACATTAATCTGATATGCGAGATACATTAATCGTTAAGTAAGATACATTACATTCTACACATGATACACTAATCTGGTTTACATTTTATACATGACATACTAATCTGATGCGCGAGATACATTAATCTGATGCGCTGATACATTGATCTGATGCGCGAGATACATTACTCCGATGCACTGATATATTAATCTAATGCACGAAAATGAGGGATTTTGGAAATTTATAAAACTAATAGGGGATAATGATAATAAGAAAACTTAAATGTGGGATTTCTATCATTTTTCCTAGGGAAAATTTCATATATGGAAAACTTATTTGATTAAATAACATTATATGGGTATAGTTTACCTAATTACATTCTATGGGTATAGTT